>NC_049989.1:12466701-12515189 GCF_000003815.2 Branchiostoma floridae | reverse complement strand
TTAAGGTTGGCAGTGTTACTCAACCCAAGCACACAGTCCCAAAATCCACCTGGTACGATTCACATCGTAACGCTCTCGGTTTATTTAGCTCTAGTCACTCTTAACAACTTGTGACGTATCTATTATACACATAATACATGCTATCATTAGCAAGGTACTCTCACCGAAATTGAGTCGCTTGTGCATCTTCACTGTCCAGTTGAAGCGCCGCGTCTAACTCGGCCGACCTTGTCCGCCGCGCCATCTCCGCCTGACTAGATAGTCAGTGATCGATCTTTAGTGGGAAGCAAACTGACGCTATTCTGAGGGCTGCCATTGGTTGGAAAATGTACTTGTGCAGTTCCTATTTGTCAATGTTTACAGACTGACGTCAGCACGGTGACCAATCCCAAGACGATGTCCAGACGACGGCCAGGGACCGCCCGTTTTGTTTGTTTTAACTATCCAAGCGGGGACGATATAGTCACAGCTTTCAAAACGGGGATTGAAATGTAACCAAAAAGGATCTATTTTACGATGGGTATATTGCAACCTAACAACGCTAAAAGCAATAGCAGCGAATCAGAACATTATAACCCGGAACTTTTTCATGCCTACCTTAAAAATTAGTACTAAGTTTTAACGGCTACAATGTTTCCTGTTTATTGGCGAAGCGTAAAACAATAGATATATCTTGTACCGTCTTCTCTGAGGTGCGCTTATCGGGTAGTTTAGTTGATATTTTTGATCATGCATCATATACTGGGCGATGTTAAATTCAGTATCTCCGGTAACAGTCCTGGTTATATTGACCTCTTATTTTCTTTTTCCAAAATGTGACTAGACATTGCATCTCCGAGGTTTATACTACTCTAATTAGATACAAAAATAAAGGACTTTGCCCCATCATCTTGTATGCAGATACACACCAACATGTGTTGCATCAATCACACACGAATCGTAATCCACAATGTATGGCGTACATGAGTTATTACCTCGTAAGCTACCATTTGTTAAGCTGGCTCTATCTCACTCTTTAAATACAAGGGAAGAATCACACTTAAATACACAGACGTATGTCACTTGATGACAATGTTAACCACTTTAGAAGAACAAACACTCAAAGCTATACCTGAGTCCGATTAAATTGTGTTAATAAGCAATTGTACATACAGACATTTTCTCATAGACTGTCTATAGATAATGGTAAGTGAAGATTCTTTAAGAAACTAAAGAAGGGATACTCAATGGAAACTTATTTAACATCACTAGATAATATCGAGGTCAGATCGGCAATATGCAAACTAGCTACCCGTGGGCGAAAGAACCTGTAATCATTGTATTGCAAAACCGGTGGAAGACGAGATACATTTTATTTCTAACTGCTTCTCTAATGACCAGGAAAGAAAGGAGTAATATGAAGAGGTTTGCAAAACACACAAAAACTTCCAAACGCTTACCGACATCCCTGTATGGCACATCCGCTAGCCTGTTACTCACAGGATCGGCATGAGAACCAGTGAACAACTAGAGGGGCGAGTCAGAACAGAAATAAACAACATCCCGACTCCCCGGATTCGAACCCGCGCCGAACCCGGGCAGCCGGATCACAAATCACACGTGCTAACCACAATCACAAGAAATACTCGCTCCTGATTGGCTGAGGAAAGATGGCAATGTTCTAATGTTACAATAGCAATGTTCGTTCTTCCCACCACGCCGTGCTAAGAAAGAATGACCGCTTGAGGAATAAAATGTGTCCCGCATGTGCCAGTGTCCGGCAGTCCGGACCGCCTGGAAGGCCTGGCTCTAAACAAAAGGCAGTTCAACAGACCGTTTCTGATTAGCACAACGCTTGTTGCGGGTGTGACGAAAAGCCAGCACCACATGGCACAGATGACACAGACTTGTCATTTCCATGGTGGTCCGGTGACAATAAATCATGCGGTCTGCTTTTAATACAAGGAATTCCTGCTTTTACAGGAGTTTACATCAACACAGCTTGTCGTTCAAATTCATTCCTTTCAAAACATTGTTTCTGTCGTAACTATCCAAACGGGGGCGATTCAGACGCAACCAACTATCAAAACGGGAGATTGAGATGTACCTATCAAAAAGGGGGTACTTTACGATTGCTACATTGCAACCTAAAACGCTAAAAACAACAATAGCGAATCAAAACATTTAAACCCTTTTATGCCTACCTTAAAAACTAGTGCTAAGTTTTAACGGCTACAATGTTTCCTGTTAATTGACGAAGCGTATTTAAATAATGAATTCTTGGACCGTCTTTCTTGTGGTGTGCTTCAACAGTCGGCCGTATGATTTTCGCCCGTACTGATATTATCTAATCTTTTAACAACAATAAGCGACACTGTTCCCTTTCAGCTTGTCATTGATCCGGGATGTATCAGTACATATGGGAATATGGTGTCGCGATCCATATTTTCTAAGGCATCGGCGAAATGAACTTGCGATGTATAAACGATAAATAACTCGCAACTCGCCCTGATAATCCGTCTCAAACTAGGCATCTTATCCACGGTCTAGTGATTAATCGAATAGTTTAGTTGATTTTTGTTTATCATGCATCAAATACTGAGTCATTTCAAATTAAAAACTTCCGTTAACAGTCCTGGTTTTACTGACCCCCAATTTACTTGTTCCCAAATGTGTCTAAATGGGGATTGCTACTCTGAGGTATATACTGCTCTGATTAGATACAAAATAAAACACGTTTGTATCCACTCCGCCACATTTATCTTCTATCAAAACACATACCAACATGTCTTGTAACAACCACACACGAATGTATTGACATTTTAACAGAGAGAACTAGGGTATCCATGTTACACGCTGCAACTATAGCGGGAAAGAAATGCATTGTGCATAGG
This sequence comes from Branchiostoma floridae, assembly GCF_000003815.2. NCBI lineage: Eukaryota > Metazoa > Chordata > Leptocardii > Amphioxiformes > Branchiostomatidae > Branchiostoma > Branchiostoma floridae. Next base: position 12,512,316 of record NC_049989.1, on the reverse strand, counting down.
TAGAATGATCTAACAAAACCTCATGATTTGACCCAAACATGGCAGAAACGATTTAAGGTTCACGATTCACTCTGGCACTCCGTTCTCAACTTGGATGTTTAACGTGAGTCGGTGGGGAAGGGGGTTGGTACAATTTGGCAAAGAAAAGGCACGGGACATGACACTACATGAGCACGGTTTGGAGATTTTTAAAGCCGAAACCATGGAGGCAAAAAATCTGGTTGTGGTTCAAAGATGCCAGAGATCAGGGGAGGATGTTTGGCCAAATCTGCTGCAATTAGCTGTCACAGAAAATGAGTTACGACCAGGGCTGGGGCCAGGGGTAGCCTGACTAAAATCAAGCCCCTAGCGGCCGGCCCTACAATTGCCGCCACCCTATGGGGAGGGGGTCATTAAGCCCAGCCGGCGAGAGAGCTTGTGTAAACACAGGCTAGGGCCAGGGGGTACGTATGAAATGTCAGAGTGGCCTTGACTGCACTGTAGGTGTACGGAACGAAGAGTAGAACAGATGGCAAAAATTATCGTGGTGATTCTCAGAATCCGGCGATGTGACAAATTTAGTCACTGTGTCAGATAGATAGTATGTCGACCAAACACCTAGAAAACCACGACAACGGAACTTTTATGCATGTTTCACGAAAATTCAAGACTTTACATCTAAACTTTTACGCTAACCAAGGAGCTTTTATCACTGATAAAAGCTCCTTGCGCTAACAGAGATGGGGTTTTGTGTGCGTGAAAAGTTGCGCATGAAAATCTGCGGGTGACAACATGCACATTCTCTTATTTCCCGGGGATTTGAAAAGTTTTTGTACTTTTACATTTAAGATATTTAAACAGAACGCTCAAAACCTTTTGACACCATTAGTGTTGATAATTAGCAGGGATTTTAACCCATGTCCTATCCGGTATTAAACTTCCCTGGGTGGTGTCCCTGCAGACGTGTTACACGTTCGCGTATACAAGAACGGGATCCCGTCTGTATTTCCCAGTTGCCGTTATATCAGAAGAAAACTAATTCACATCCAGTATTCTAAATCCACATAGTATGGTGTCCCTAGGGGTAGGGGTGTACTAAGTAACGAATAAATTGACTAAGTTGGAGACGTCCACCATTCAACTGACTGGTCTCCCTAGGCGTAGGGATGTACCAACCAACGAATAAATTGACTAAGTTGGAGACGCCCACCTTTCTCATGCAAATAAAAGCAATTAAAGAATTAACAAAAATGGAAACAGTAAATCAACCTATGTTACTGAACATCTTTATTCATAACATAAACAAAGTAAATTCTAACGGTCATGAAAGAAAGTCAGAAAACGAACAAGACAATAATAAAAAGTTTCTTGTAACAAGAAAATGTACAAACAGCGCTACATCAAAGACATGAAAAATATAACCTCCTTGGTTACATCAAGCTAGGGAACAAGTTCCAAAATAGTAAAGAAAAACTTTAAAAAGTAGAGATGCTACATAAAATCATGCGCGTTAAATTGATAAAAACGAGGCAAACGTGAGGCATACAATCAATACTTCCATAAACGAGAAACATACTAAAATTGCAGAAGATAATGCATGATGTGGTCTACCAGGAAGGGGTCGAACTGGGAACAGGACAGCTCGTCAGAACGGTTGCACCAGCTGGGTGAATGAAATACTAGTAGGGGAGGGGGCAGCGACATTGGCCGGTCTGTCTGGCAGGAACTGGTCAGTATCAAAACTACAGAACAGTTCGGCAGAGATGCCAATAGGCTGCAGCAAAACGTCCGCCAGCTCAAGCTGGAACTCAGACGTGTCGGGCTGTGTACGGAACTCGTCCTAACATACTGTGAAAACGGCTGAACATACTCGAGAAATTGGCCTTCCAGACATGCCACGTCCTACCAAGGAGGTTGAAAGAGGGGAAGGAGTCGGCTCATAATTTGTCCCTTTTGAACCATCTTCGACTCACTTTTGAAAAAAAAAAACATTAACATTAAGGTGCAAATTGGTCTTGATTTACATACACCCAACCGACTATCGGCATTGTTTTTATTGTTCACTCTTATTGACAAGCAAGTATACAAAAGTAACGGTCTCCGCACTGGTGTTCCAGTGCTGAATCAATGGGTCGAATCGGCCTCAGCACTGGTTTTCCAGTGCTGAACAAACGTCAGCGCTGGTTTTCCAGTGCTGAACGGCCTTGTTCCAGTGCTCATGCTCCCTCAGCACTGGAATTCCAGTGCTGAACCCAATGCGAGCACTGGATTTCCAGTGCTTAACTTTTCCGGTGCTGGACTTCTAATAGGGCCGGCCTCGGTCCCTGCCGCTGCCATGACGTCATGACTGGCTCATTATGCGGCTTTTATGGGGAGTCAAACATGGCTTACAAAGGACTGCCGCCGGCACGCCGGAACAATAGGACACAGCAGGGTTTAACATCGCAAAACAAAGGCCGCGGCAAGGTGCTAATTTTGGGCCGACTCCTTTCATTTGAGGTCAGGTTGGGAACTGGGATCAAACTGACATACACCCAAAAAACAATGGCATTGTGGTGCAAAAAAGTGTTGTAAAACCTGACATGAATTTCACACAACCCTCATGAGCAAAAGGTGTGAGGCGCCATCACCAGGGTCATGAATGACAAATAGGAGAAGAATGTAGCCTGTCTGTCCGCTAGCTAGGAAAACTGCATGTTTCTAAATGACTAAAAAAAGTGTATTTTTGCTTCGGAAAGATGGCCATGTTCTAAGTCAGTTAGATCCTGGTAGTGGCCTGACTGTGTGGATTTGGTACTGCTCCGCCACCCTTGGAGTTTGTTGGGGTCCCCACATTGTCAGGTCACTCCCATGATCTAACTACTATTAGAACATGGCCATCTTTCCTCAGCCAATCAGGAGCGAGTATTTCTTGTGACTATATCCACATAGTATGGTGTCCCTAGGGGTAGGGGTGTACTAAGTAACGAATAAATTGACTAAGTTGGAGACGCCCACCATTCAACTGAATGGTCTCCCTTGGGGTAGGGGTGTACCAACCAACGAATAAATTGACTAAGTTGGAGACGCCCACCTTTCTCATGCAAATAAAAGCAATGCCACATTTGTAAGGTTTTATCCTTGATTGTATAAATAGGCAACGGGGGAATTTTGATATCGCAGCGTTGACCAAACACCCAACGAAAGCAGTAATGATTACAGACTTCAACCCCCGTACACGCCCGACAACACGTAGAAACTAAGTTTTCTATGCTGATCATGAGTCTCCGTAAGGTGAAGATCTTATTATGCCTCCAGGTGTGGTTGTACCTATTATTTTAGACGTCATTTTCATGTCTAACAAATGAGTGCTCACATTCATCACAGAAAGTTGAGAATGAACAAACAAGGCATAGCCACAAGTGGGAAGTACCAGAACATATCACGAGACAGATACATGATACAAATGTCCGGTGAGAGACAATAGAGGCACGCTTGCGAATGTGGTGAAATTTCACCAAATTGCACTACTAGTATTTTGGTTTTTCGTCTGCTGTCATTGTATATGACCCCGGCGGTGGAAAGACTCTCCTGTCCCGAAGTTAGCCTGGCCAATCCACGGTAGACTGGATTCCAGGTTATTTTTGTACCCGCTCGATCTTCATGGATTGCAGCGCCGTGATCTTTACTGTTACTTTGCTGCACCTTAAGGTGTTTGATACAAACTTCCCCAAGTGCACAGTAAACATGAACACACTCATCATGCGTTGTCGACTTACAGTATCTTTGGTTTGGAATGTGGTAGCAAGGAGGTTAAAGAAAGAGAGGAGAGCGTTCCTATTGTTCCGATCTTTGCCGCGAGTGTGAATCACATCGAAGTGCTAATTACCCCAATCTGCATCTCGCCAGGCTAGCGTGGGCCTTTGTTTACGAGTCAGTTTCAACATCACTCGTCCAGGAACATCGATTTGGGGCCGGGATTTCAGCGATTTTGAGGATGATTCTCATTAAATACAGCGCTACTTTTACTAAGGAAACAGATATCAATAGTGACGATACTTCGCCTGAGGCAAGTGCGAGCATAGTTCCCCACGGGCCACAGAAATGTGTGTAACAACAAGTCACGCGGTGTAGAAGAACGCTGGGTCGGCTTTCATAGCCCAGGACACACGGATATATTTCATAGTATTTGTAAGAAGCTTGAGAAACGCTATGCAACTTTATTTTCAAGTCTGTCAAATTAAGATATCAAGCCATCTGTGTAAAAAAAATGCGTTCCTCGTGAGGCAAAAACTCCCTCAATACCGACAAAATACATTTCCTCGGAAATATCATCTTGCTTCCCATCATTGCCATGAACATCCACGGAGCCCTCAGAGTACAAAATTCATGCATCACGAACAGCAAAAATCGATCGCAAACAGCAACAACAAATACTTATTTGGCACACCCAAGCCCACTACTATCGTTGAAAAAAAGTCTCTTTTGCGGGGCAAGCGTAATAATTTTTTAATAGACACATGAAGTAGAGAATATTGTTCATAATTCTGAGACAAAAAAATCGGGGATACAGCGACAAAAATGCCTGTAAATTCACTCAACTTGGTCGCACAGCGCCGAAACAAGTATCGACATGATCGCCATCTTGGTCTCTCCACAACAGTACTGTTTGCACACGTCACCTTCGCTTCCCAAATAAGGAAATCTGCGGAAACTGCGCTCATCTCGCTCACAGTTCGGCAACCCTCGGTCGTCCTCGGCCGGGATCGCGGTGCATGACGTCATGGCTGGGCTCATGTGATTGGCTGACACGTCCGGGCTCATCAGAAATGGCGGGAAACCCCGCGGCCATGATGGTCATCAGAGACGCGCCGCCGGATAGCGGAAACAATGGGCCCGGAGGGTCTGAACAATAGCCCGCAGTGGGGTGTTAATGACTGAGCTCTCTCCTGTCTTTCTTTAACCTCCTTGGTGGTAGTCACCCTTTGAGTCGGTGTGACAAATGGGCCTGTCATGCTCACGACTCTCTACACATACACGACTTATTAGCCCCATGCAGGACTGAGTCCGGCATGTTATGACAAATTTTCCCCTTTTAACGTTTATTTCTATGTAAGTTGTAGAACCATTCGGTGCAAGCCGGGCTAAGAAAGCTACGAGAGGTGTGCCTCGATCACAACATTCATGTATATCCCTTAAAGATGAGTCGCGCCCTGGACCGCCTGATCAAGACAGGCACGCAGGCGAAACCCAACAAAAACATACTGTATTGTCCAAACATTACGTAGTATAGCTTAAAGATACCGTGTTGCACCTTAGGGTGTTTGATACAAAATGTCCAAGGTATAGTACAGTAAACATGAATACACTCTTCATGTCGTGTAGACTCAAACATCAAGATGTTCTTGAGATACATAGCAGGACTGGTCTAACCATTTTAAAGCTAAGGGTACAAACCGACGTACGTGCAACTGCGAGTGCGTGGTGTCTACGTGCCACAACTGGTGCTGGTAAACGGGCTGCTAACTTCAGCTCGGTCTTGCAGATGGGGCATTGTGGACGGTTATAATTGTTTAACTTAATTCAAGGTGAAATATGGTCAATGAGATCAGCCGTGTTGTATTTTATAAGGTCAAAGGTCACATAACAGCGTTTAACGGTTCATTTCTTATAGAATCCTATACTGGTCTTCCCATAACTGTTGTTAGGCATAATTTGGAAAGATGTAAATGTTTTGAAGAAATATTAGACAAGTAAGAGAGGACGTCCTAGTCACAACGAGGTTTGATTAGAGGATGTAGTGCCCCACCGTTATACACATGGTTTAGCGTTTCTGTGTTTGTTTAGATCAGAATAAAATATGCGTTACTGATAAGTGATAACCAAAGGCATCCATGAGGGAGGGCCTGGAGGAAATAAGTACCACATAATTGCCTGCCCCCCCCCCCCCCACCCCCCTTCACGGATAATATGTGTAAACAAACCGCCACTGATCACTAGAACAGAACCACTCACACTCACAGAACAGAGCAGAACCATCGCGACGATAATCACGCTTACCCAAAAGGATGACATGTCTCTTCCTCCTCCTGACATAACCTTAAACTAAGATGCCCCATCTCATGTTTTCCCTGGAGCGCCCAGCTTCCGATAATTGCCCGGCCACCCACGTCACCAAGCGGCAAGCGGGGAGGTGGCACCCCGTGGCCGGCATGGGCCCGACGAACACGTGTCCCGGTATAGGAAGTAACCCTTCAGTTTGACGTAAAAAGCTAGCAAAATTCTTGGGACAAGGGCCCGGAAGTCCTTTTTTGGATAAAGAATAAAGTTCGGGATAAGAAATCCTTTAGAGGGCAGACGTAAACAGGACTCTCGTCTATATCACAAACCACCAGGGCACACATCGAACAGGTCGTCATGTACACTGAGTAGCACGGAACAAAACTAAGTCGGCACGAAGAGTGGCTTCTGTATCATGATCATGCCCTACTTCCACGGGGAGTATTTCAAAATAGGAAAATCCCGACGAAGGAGTGTCCGTTTGCGTTTTAATCACAGTTAGCACGTTTCAAGATCCATACCCTGGGAGCCAGACAGGACCGGGTAGCTAACGAGTTTAGTACGGGGAACCAAGCCAGTCAGCCCGCCAATCTCACATTAGCGCTCCGGGGGAGTTTAACCCGAAGGAGTTATCGCTACCCTTTTGGGGGAAAGGGCAGGTGGACCTTACAAAGTTCCAGCCTTAAAGTTCTGCTGTTATTTTGAAAATAGCTCATTACACCCTTGAGCCATATCTAGTCCCTGATTCGCTACTACAATAGCCTGCTGACCAACTGTGGTGCGTTGTAGCTGGCTACCTGGGGTGGTTATCAATCCTAGGTTCTCCTCTCTCTGACCAAGGGCATTGGAGAGCCATTCTACAGTCATCCTGCCAGACCCCTGCACGATAGATATTGAGATCGGGCTACGGTGTGGTAACCAGGCTCGATCCCGTCTGTCTCCCAGGGAAAAAGATCCACGAAACGCACATAACTTTGACCCGTATTTCAACTGAACCGAGAAGTTTTTACCCGCAAGTACCAACCTACCGTAACTTTCTATCTCCCTGTATGCCACAGAAGGTCGTTTAGCTCTTGATCTTCGAGCAGATGTTATAGAATGGCTTATTCATATACCTACATCAACATTGCAGCATTGGCCAGATGCCTTGATTCCTTGGAACCGCTGCCATAAACACTTATCTGGCCAGGCGCAGATTATTGCAAAATATCAATGTAACATGTAGCATGTTTGACATAATCATATTAATTTTAGTTTAATTGTATTGATATTTCTTCATGATAATACTTAACTTGTGTATCAAAAACATCATACTACACAGTACATTAAGCCAACGTATCGCGACACTACGACACTAGCACATACAGCCCGGAACATCATCATGACTTACCAAGCATACAATTCCTCAATCATCTCTATCAACATACAATACAATACGTACAAAAAAGTCAAACAATATTACCGTCGCCATGGCAATNTTTTTTTCTTTGTTAGACAAATCTCATGTAATGTTTTTTTTAATAGAAGAAAGACCAATTCAGTAATTCGATGTTTAAAAACTCTTTTTTCGTGTGATTTTGTTTAACATCCAGGCTTTTTCCAAAATACGCACCGGCCAGCTTTTTTCAGAAGCTTTCTTGTTTGTGTTCATGTTGTGAACCTTGGAAGATTAGCCCAAGTCGGCTAGAAGGTTTCGTAGTAAATGAAATGAAATGAAGGGTATGGTTCTCATCAAGCCTGCACTGCCGCGGTTTTACTGCGACCACTTCTTGCTTCAATAGTGTTAGTTTCACACACTTGAGAATAACGTTATGGAATCTCTTGGTCTGATATCTTGAGAGGGCAAACCACATATTGTTTATTGAATTATTTTCGTAGAGCATACGTATGTATATCTGCTAATAAATAATATATTCGAAGGCGATTACCAGTTGTATAGGGGATTTGATCTTATTACAATGTAGGTATCAGTTAGCAAACTGATAGGGTTACCAACAAGCGTCAACACAAAATGTAGCCTGAGTATCATCCTCTGTAGTATTACCGCTGGCTCACGACTTTCGCTTGCTAACCACGGAAGTCGTGATCATGAGCCAGCGGTTACTACGGAGGATGATACTCAGGCTACACAAATATGCACCAACACCTCCGATTGTTTTATTACTTCTCTTAAACGTTTCAGCCCAAAATGGCGGGAAAGGGTAAGACTGTAGCGGTTGTGACGATGCTAACCCTGGCCGACCTCGCAGCCAACACAGTCTTCTACATGAACGGTGCGGATGTGTACAAGTTCATGTACGGCATCAACTTCTTCAGCATCTTTACCTCCATGTTCGACACCTGGATACTGGGCGTACTCAGGGTGTGTCTGATGTTCGGAGCTGTCCTGTCCGTGCTGTGCAACGCCCGAGATGCTGTTCCAAGGATCAAGCTGTCCAGGTCGTGGGTCGGAGTCTACCCAGCCGCTGTCTTTGCGTACACAATCACCAAGCTGCTGCTCTATTCGGAAAAGGAAACGGACATTCTGAGCAAACTGTGGTTCTGGGCACAGTTTGGAGGGAGTCTTGTGGGATGTGTCATATTCTACCTCAACTGGAGTTTACTTTCAAACATCAAGACACAACTACATTTAAGAAGTGTGAACAAGGAGGAGGGAACAGAGGAAGAAACAAGGACCCTGGTCGATAAAACAAATGGCCAAAAGATGAAAAGTAATAAAGTAAAAGAGGAAGATGGCAAGTCTTCTGCCGTGTTGAAATTGATATCCTACTCCAAACCTGACATGGCGTATATCATTGGAGCAACAGCCTTCCTTTTAGCAGCTGCTGTCAGTACGTACGAATGACAGAAAAAGCATTTCTGTGGTGGTTTTAAGTTCGTAGTGAATGAGCTACTCACATTTACAGTATATGTGGTTAGAAAATAACATTTATCAACCTCTATGTCTTTTTGCTAGACTTTAATGTGTGGTCTTAATGAAACTGTTTATCATATTATCAAATCTGTTCACATTAGTCTTTGTGGGCTAAATTCATATCGCCAGTCAAATTGGCTCTTTTGTTTGGTATACTCGCAAGAAACGATCTTTAATTACTTTTCCTCCAATTGTACTATAGTTTCCTACATTTTGTAGCATTCAAGAATTGATGATATTTGTTTTACCATGCAGGTGACATCTTTGAGCCTTACTACACGGGGCAGGTGATTGATGGGATAGCCATCGAGAAGTCTCAGGAGAAGTTCACACGAGCCATCGTCGTCTTAACCTTGCTGTCTATTACGAGGTAAAACTTTACAGTGTAACAGTGGGGGTTCAAGTAACGCTATCTGACCATGCCAAACGCCTGTCAGGCTTCTGGGCAAATCAGTTACGCTGCTAGTGTTGTGATCTGACGGCCTGGGTTCGATCCCCGGGAGTCAGAATATGTGAATGTATATATTGTTTCTTTCTATTCTACTCGCCCCTCTTGTACGTCTTCACTCTGGTTCTTATGCCGGGAATCGAACTTGGGCCCACACCATGTGCAAGATTTAAGGCCACAGCAAGTAAATATTATAGATGACATGCATGCACATTGATTTTCGTCTGATTTCAAACAGAAAACCAGAAATATTGTTCCCTCTGCCCCTGACAATTGTTCACATGGCAAGCTTTAAGAAAGTACCGTGTGTGAATGTCAATTTCTGCAAAAGGTCCTGGTTTCATTTTTTTACAAGTCTCTCTCATACAGCAAACGAGTTCATTCAATGGTCACAAATGCCACTCGCAGACTACTTTGCCATGTCTATACGATATTTGATAGTTAAATATACGTGTATCTGTTTGTTACGTTATTGTTTGTCTGTACTTATCTGAAAACACTGTCAGTCGAATGTCAGGAAGAGAATATATAAGAAAATGCGTGTTACTGCAAATGTTGGACTATAGTGAGTTTGTCAAGAAGTATCAGACATGACAGGTGATGGTGTTAACGGAAGAGGAGGCATTTTATCTGTTTGTGTTTTCGTGGTTTATATATTTTCCATATGCTAGCCACTGTAGTTCACTGTAGAGAGTGTACCAATGCTGCGAAAATTAGATGATTGTGCAACAATATAGGTTAGGCACTACGTTTCATCTTGTTGGCTATGCTCGTGTTGAATTTCTGTACCTGGCTCATTGTGTATAGTTCGGCTATTTCTGCAGTGTTGAGTAACATTTGATAGTATTGTTTGATGCATTACAGCTCAATATGTGCAGGAATTAGGGGTGGACTGTTCACTTTTTGCATGGCCAGGCTCAACATCCGCTTACGCAAGCTCCTCTTTAAGTCTATCACTCAACAGGAGATAGGCTTCTTCGACAGTGTAAAAACAGGTAAACGACTAGCACTAGTCACATTTTAACCTATTAAAGGGGCAAATTCATTTTTAGATCTTTGAACCCCAAATCTGCTGTCATTGGTATTTACTTAATGCTCCAGACGTCCTTGTTTTAGTTATACGAAACAACAAGTTAACTTAACTTGAAAGTTCATCTGTGTTAGTAGAAGTTTACAGAGCTTTACAACCACCCCTAAATAAAGACGGTGGGCGCCATAGACTTCCTGTAACCTATTATCCATTGGTCACTGAGTCACGTGTTCTATCTGCATAAGGTGACGTCACGACAGCAGTGGATTTTTTCATTCCTTGACAAAGACTGATGCTGTGCAGTCGAAAATTTGGGTGACTCCAAATTTGGTGTTGGAAATTACAGTTCAACTACTTCAAGAACAAGGTAACTTGATGTGGCTTTTTTTCCAGGTGACATCACCTCCCGTTTGACCTCTGACACGTCCACCGTGTCCAACATGCTGTCCCTGAACCTGAACGTCTTCCTCCGGAGCTTCGTGAGGGGGGCGGGAACGCTTGTCTTCATGTTCAAGTTGTCATGGCAACTAACCACCTTCACATTAGTGATAGTCCCTGTTGTTGCTGGTGTGTCTAAAATCTACGGAAAGTACTTTAAGGTAGGTCGATGAAGGTTAGACATCAAGGTAATAAGATATGCCAAATATACCAATGGGGAAATGTTCCCCATTTATCAAATTATTTCTTCCTCTTCGTCTTGAAATTCTCATTCTTTGTGGAGGATTCTAGAGCTCTTATTTAAAATCTTTTTTGATGCCTCATCACACAGTTCTGTAGAACAATTATTTAAATTACGACCTCATGGCGCGTTGGTACAGTAACGTCCTTGGTACACCCGATCCCTCGATCTCGGAAGTTAAGCAACGCGCGGTTCGGACAGTGCTTGGATGGGGGACCAACCAAGGACGTCCGGATTGCTGTAGCCTCACGAAGCTTTCCACGAAATCGTTTTCCGGGAGGGACGTAAAAAGGGGGTCCCGTGCTCAAGGAGGCGCCTCGACCACGTTAAAACACGTACAGCCTCATTACTCAACACATTGGGTACCTACTAGGGATGGGTACCGGTACAGAAAATTCAGGTCCAGGTCCGGTTCAGGTCCAGTGGATCAGGTCCAGGTCCGGACCTGAACCTGGACCTGATTCAGTATGACTCACACCTATGGTCCATTTCACTACAAAGAAATCTGTTTGGTGGAGTATTAGACTCACACTGTTGTTTTAAAATTCTACAACGCTAACTGCACCTGTACGGTTGACTGGAAAATTTGGTAGAAATGACTATAAACTCTGCTCTACTTAACTCTTGTTATTTTCTTCTACCTGCAAGCGCCAAAACGTGTGAATGCCTGATCAAATAATCTGTTAATTTTCCAATAGGTCCAACATCCGGTTCACTTAATTTTTTCAGGTCCGGTTTTTCCGGACCGGTCCAATAAGAAAAACCGGTTTGTACCGGTACGCTGCACCGATACCCAGCCCTAGTACCTACTATCTGGCAAAATACACCAGATATTATTATTTAATAAATGTTTCACTTTCCTTTGTGCAGAAATTATCCAAGGCAGTGCAGGACTCCTTCGCCAAAGCTAACGAGGTTGCGGAGGAGACCATAGCGTCTTTGAGGACAGTCCGCAGCTTTGCTCATGAGACCGGGGAGTGTGACAGATATGGGTATGTGAGATCGAGAAGCAGACATAGAATTCCATGAGTTCCATGAACCCATACCTTCGCAAAATGATTTTACCTTTACTGGTGTAGAGAACAAGAACATAAATATATTCAGTACTGATGTCTTCCTATTTCAACGTACTGACCTAATGTAGCTGATAAATCTCCTTGGTGTGTGTTCTTCCAGTGATATTCATTAAAGATTCATTTCTGGAGTATCACTTGACACTGGAAGGTTATTTGCATAATTTGACCAATCTTATTTTTACAGTAGTTCCATAGACAATATGAATAGTGGTAGCCCCCATCCAGCAGCAACAGTTAGTCCCCATGGTGGTATGATAGTTTTATTCAATCCGTCCAACTAAAACCTAAATCTCTTGTAGTATCTAACCAAATTTAACAGCAGAATTTACTATTCAAAATGTCCTTGTCAATCCCATTTATAGATGGCAAGCTGCTGGCAATGGAAACTTTAAAAAGTTCAGAAAGATGTTGTAGTCAGAGTGAACACCCAGCAAACATCCCCCAAAATCAATGAGCAGTTGCTTAGAGGGGGAAATCATACTTTTGCAGTGACAAAATGCAACAAACGATGCCAAATTTAAAACAGAACAAAGCTTCTACCACTTAACCCCGCCCGCACTATATAGATTAAGCAGGCCCAAAAGTTAAGTGAATATGACTGGCCCCAAACTACAAATTACCTGCAAACAGTATTGAAATGGCATCCCCAAAGAAACAACAAGAAATACATGAAAAATCATACACATACCTTTCTCTTACACTCACGCACTATACATTTCGCCTCCGCTTTAGAAAGTTGTATCTTCTTCTGGTTAACCATGGTTGCCAAACAGGGTAAAGGAACTTGTACCAGACCTTTAAACTCAGTACTACATACAGCTCTCAAAACACCACAAAGACTAAGAAGCAAACTCAAATTATACCTAACCAATACAGCAGCAGATCATCTGGCAGGAGACACTGTTGCCACTAAAACAGGGGATACAAAGTAACCTGGTATATTGAAGGTGGCACAGGCCACTGCAAAACAGGTGATGGTTACACATGTAAACTAAGACCTATCAATCAACCCAGACCCAACCATCACCTGTTTTCACAACCAAGCAGATATTGGTGGGGATGCCCCAACCACACAAAAACAGGGTCAACCTACAGTATTAAGTTCAAGCACTAGGAGGCCCAAAATCATACCTGACCATCAAGACACCAGCACCTACCTATGTAACAAATAGCAGCACAATCGCACGTTCGTTCTGGAGATACAGCGCATGCGCCGTGCTCGCACTAAAGGTAGCCTCCAGTGTCAAGCTCAAACACCAAAAGGGGCAAAATCAAAATTGAGAACTAGGTAACCACCACCAACACATGTGCCAAATATCATTGCACCCGCAACATCCGTTCAGAAGATACAACGCCGAAAATACCCCTTCCGGGCACAAAATTCGACCTTCCATGTCAAGTTCAAACGCAAGGAGGCTCAAAATCAAATGGAAAGGACAAGCAACAACCACCCACCCATGCACCAAAAATCGTTGCAATCGCGCGTATCGTTCAAGATATATAGCGCCAAAAAAGCCCCCAAAACACAAAAAATGCAACCTGCAATGTCAAGTTCAAACGCCAGGAGGCCCAAAACCAAACCTGACCGTCAAGCCACCACCCCCAACCCACGTACCAAAAATCATCGTGCTCGCACGATCCGTTCTCGAGATCCTCACCTCACCTCACCTATCCCTTGACCTCTGTGTGGGTCGTTGGGGCACCATGACTTCATCCACTATTCTTCTCCACCTGTCTCTATCCTCCGCCGCTCTTATGGCTTCTGCTAAGCTCAGCCCTGTCCATTATTTCACGTTGTTCTCGAGATAAAGCGCCGAAAGTCCCCAGCTTCCACACATTCCCACGCTACTGAAAACTAAACCTGCATTACATGCAGGCAAAAAACATACACAGCAAAAACAAATCCTCAATACACAGAGGCAGTGTGGCAAAGGAAACATTATAGTTGATACGCTTCAACGTAAATGTGGAAATATCATAGTCAACAGAAGTCAGCAACTTTATGTAGGTTTCAGCTAAAGCTGTATTGACTTTATTACCTCTCTCTCTTTTTTCAGAGAAATGCTGAAGAGTACCTATAAGCTTTATATGAAGAAGGCCCTCGCCTATGGATGCTTCTCAATGACAACACGTGTAAGACTAAGAGTTAACTTTGTGAACTTGTCTTGTTCGCCATAAACCTTTGTCACACTTTGTTACATTTTGATATGATGTTTATAAATACATTTTTTTAGCCTGTTTACCAGCCTTTCAAGCTTTAGGTACACTCTCTCGGTCACTTCCAATGACAAAAAGCCTAGACCTGGACCCGCACATATTTTTTTCACCTGTCTTTTGAATATTTGTTCAGAATTTGAACAGGCACACTGATTGGCCAAACCAGATATGTGGCATGGGATCATCCAATCATCTGCGACCCCAATTGCACAACAGTTAAGATAACATTTGATTGAGCTCAATCAGTAAAATTCTGAACAAATATTCAAATTACATACAAAATAATATGTTCATATTCAGTCTTTTTGGCTAGGGGGCGACCCAGAGAACGTGCTAAATCTGAAAAAGTTTAGAATTTACGCAAACTTCTCCCATGTTAATCTACAGACCCTTGACCTTACCATGGTGGTGTTGACCTTGTACTATGGCGGCCATCTTGTCATCACAGACAGACTGTCAGGAGGGAACCTGGTGTCCTTCATACTGTACCAAAAGGAACTTGGAGATGCTATAGAGGTACTGTAATCAAAAACAATTATAGCGATCAAAACAATATTTTCATAATTGATGAACTACAATTCAACAAGAAATACAAAATCTTTGAACTCTTGTTTGAAATACTTTTCAAAGAAGCCACTATGATATACACAAATCTCTCCACATTCATAAACCACACATTAAGAAAACTCATTTGTTTTTCATGACAGTTGCACTGGGTTTGCAAAAACGAATCTTAAGTTCTTACTGTATGTGCACAGTTACTTGGATCTGTCTACACTGGTCTCATGCAAGCAGTTGGGGCATCAGAAAAGGTTTTTGAGTACATCGATCGCAAACCTGAGATACAGAACAACGGTTTGCTGGCACCTGACAGGCTAGAGGGACACATAGAGTTCAAAGACGTATCCTTTGCCTACCCATCTAGGAAAGATATCCCTGTTTTGAAGGTAAGACTGTACATGTACATGTACATCAAATCTAATTCTTTGGTTACATAATCAATTTTCAACTGATTTTCTTATGTCTGACGTTCTAACGTCTGACACAAAAAAATGACTAAACCCCAAATTTTTGACTGTCCAACTCCAGTCTTTGTCTAGGAACGAGCAATTCACCGCTTCTGTCAGATTAAATTATGTAGATAGAACATGTGAATTAGTGAGCAGTAGATCATAAGTTACAGAAAGTCTATGACGCCGTCTCTGTTGAGGGATGAGCCATAGATATTATTATCACCCGATATGATATTATTATTATTATAGACCTTTTGCAACTGATGATCACACAGCACAAGACGTTACAGAAGCCGTGGGTTGCTCATTCCTTAACATAGGCCGGAATTGGGTAGCTTGAACTTTTGTGTTGATGAACTCTGACTCAGAATGATTTACCAAGACAAATATGAACTTAGTGGTGGCATTATAAATATGGATCCTAAATTAGTATATGGACCAGACTGTATTTTATCTTTTGCACCAGGATGTTTCTTTCAAGGTGTCTCCAGGCGAAGTTGTTGCCCTGGTCGGCCCAAGTGGTAGTGGAAAGAGCACCTGTGTTAACCTGCTGGAACGCTTCTATGAGACCATGTCAGGCCAGGTGCTGCTAGATGGTAACCCCATCATGGCGTATGATCACAAGTTTCTACATAGAATGGTGAGACTTGAGCTTAATCGTGTTCCTACTCCTATCTGTTTACCACATCAGTGTTTGGGGTGAAAGGGCAAGTTGTGCTTTGTTCATTTGATATGGATGAGTATATATGGCTGAGTTTCTACACGGAATGTTGAGGTAAGCTTTTATAAATTCCATATTTTGCCTGTTTTCCAAGAGCTTAAGCACAAGTTTTAAGGGAACAAAAAGTTGTTTTTGAATTAAAGCAGAACTAGGTTCGGAAAAGATATCCACCTAATACTTTTAACTGCCCTAACAATACTTGAGACTGACATTGATGTCATTTCCAGATTGCTTTGGTTGGACAAGAACCGGTGCTGTTTGCCCGCTCCATCAAGGACAACATATCCTATGCCCTGGACAACTGCAGCTTGGAGGAGGTGCAGCGCGTTGCTAGGCAGGCCAACGCCCATCAGTTCATCACGGAGCTGCCCGAGGGGTACGAGACGGAGACAGGGGAGAAGGGGATGCAGCTGTCCGGGGGGCAGAAGCAGAGGGTGGCGATCGCCCGGGCGCTGATCAGGAAACCAGCGGTGCTGCTACTGGACGAGGCCACCAGCGCTTTAGATGCCGAGAGTGAACACTTAGTGAGTTATCAGAAACTCTGAAATGTATTAGTGTTCGATAGATCAAGCTTTCGGGTGTTTCAAGAGGTATCATATCGTACTAGTAATCGACTTATTTTGTATTGCTCTATATGTATATAGGATACAAAAGACGAGGTATCAGCCCAACTGTGGGTAGGATCTTTATGTCATGTCCACCCGAGAAAACACGGGTATCAATGAAAAATGCGCCGAAAATTTGTTGTCCTCGAACAAATATTGTAACAGCAGCAGTTCCAATGTCCGCATCCAGTATTCGAATTTGTCTGTTGGGTAATGCTAAGATCTAAATGCAGCAGCAATATGTTTAGTTTTGCTTTGGGCACTTCATGTTAAATGTGTACCTTCAGGTACAGCAAGCCATCAACAACCTGCACGGACACACGGTCATCGTGATCGCCCACCGCCTGAGCACCGTGGAGAAGGCTGACCGCATCATCGTCATCGACAAGGGGACCGTGGTGGAGCAGGGGCGGCACGGGGAGCTGATGCAGCAGGACGGGCTGTACGCCAAACTGGTACAGCGACAGTTGTTAGGGCAGGATGACAAGGAAAACAACAGTGAAGCAGAGAAGGATGAGATAGACAAGAGGCCAAACAGCCTGTATGGGTCGATGAAAGCCGGTCGTGTCCGATTGAAAAGTAGTTAGAGTCTTATTTCCTAAATTCCAGTAGAGGATATTTCCTTGGACAATATCAGACTGAGTACATATCATTAACGTACAGGTCAACCTTCAAAATTTTGTGTTAAGGAAACATGTCCTCCTAGCCTTTTCATGCTCAGGATTCTTCTTCTTTTCAGGTTGAGGAGATATTCTTCTTTTATTGCTCCTGGTTGAGGATATAGCCTCTGTAACGTTTGAAGGGGAGGTCATTATCTTTCAACTTTTTCAGGTTGAGGTTTTGATTTTTTTTCTTGATATCTTCAACATTTTTTCTTCTTCTTTCTGGTTGTACATGAGTACGTACATCCCCAGCTTTTCATTTTGAGAATATAGCCTAGGTGAGGACATTAGCCTTTCTAACTTTCTTTCTGGCTGAGGATTTATCCTTCTCATTTGAGGATATAGCCTTTTTCATTTTTAACGTCGAGGACATATTCTTTTTAACTTCATCATGTTTCATGATGAAACGACAAGATATGATGATTATGAACTTCTTCAGGTTGAGATATACTCTCAACCTTTTCAATTTGAGGATATAGCCTCTTTAACGTTTTAAGGGCTAGGCTTGTATCCTATTTAAAGGTTTTCAGGTTGAGGCTACATGATTTATTCTCTTTCATTTTTTTCAGGATGATGATATATTTTCCTTTAATATTTTTCTAGGTTGAGGATATAGTCTTTTCAATTTTTCATGTTTAAGATATTTTATCGTTTAACCTTTGAGTAAGACAGGGCACCAAGTGTTTTTATATCTTTTGATAAGTCACAGATTTTTTGCATCGTCATAATAAACTGGTATAGTATCAGTGAATGATTCAACCAGGTGACTGTAACAAAGCTTTTTAGTCACAACCAGATACAGAAAGTCCACTCCAATCATGAACCGTGAGGAGGGTGGGGGGATAGACACATTCACGTTTGGAACTGCATTCTTATGAGGCTAAGTTTACATTCATTTAAATCTTAGTACTTGGCAATATTAGTGTAAATGTGATGATACTTAACGTTTGGGGCAGCTGCTTATGTTTTTTATAGTCCTTATTAAATGTGTTATAGAATTTTGTAATGCATATGCCTATATAAATGAGTAAAAGTAGAATTGAGTTAAGAAAGTGCTGGTGTAAATATTCTACAATGCTTGTTTCTAGTTGTGTATATTTTGTTGGTATGTAAAGATGCATGTGTGTGGGTAAATAAGAGTAAGGTAGTCTTGAAAATGGCAAAGACGTGCTAATGTAAAATATTCTAGATAGCAATGTAAATAGCTTTCAATGTTCTTACAATTATCTGTAATTAATTATATGTGAATATAGAAAAAGAACCAGTCCTTATTGCACTGGGAAAGGTGACAGAAGGTTTACAAAACTTCAGCTCATGTAATACTGTATGTGGTTCTAAATAAAGAACTTGGGTATACAATACTGAAGTATATCATGATCGTGGCCATACAATAAGTAGTTTAGGAGTTACGGAGGGGGGCTCAAAAGCCACCCAACCACCCACCCATTCCGTCCCAGGATGGATAGTGTCAAATTAATGGATGATAAATAAGAGCCTGAAAGCATGCAGGAATAAAAATGTTGTTGATTGTGACACCGTGTTTTATCGCTTCAATTCTTGTTACAAGCTTCATGGTCTCTACATTTGAAATGTAGGTATCTTGTGTTCGTTGCCCATCTTGTTTTTTTTCCGCACGCATCCATGACAGTTTATTGCTTTGGCCTATGTAATTGTCAGAATTCTTTACTTTTGGAACCGCATTTTAATATGGCAGCGATACCTAGCTGCAGTACGAAGTAGTACCAGTCATTATTGCCCTGAGGAAGGTGACAAAAGGTCCCCGCTTCTGCTCATGTAAATACGACATGTGGTTGTGAATAAAAACTTTGTTATACAACATGTGGTACATTATCAACTACAAAGGAATGCAACCGTAGTAACAATAGAATGTTAAAAACATTGTCAAACACCGCAATTGGTGGATGATAAATGAGAGCTGAGATGGACATGTTTTCAAATTTTGTGCGTCACAAGAATCAAATGCAAACAGCTCAGATCACATACGGTTAAATCATTTCAGATATCGGTAGTCTGTTCTCAGATCACAATGAAGTCGTTGGTACTTATTTCGTCTCTATTGGTTTTCGCCTTCGCCGTTCCTAACGGGAATGTGCGGACTACGGGAGAGCTGGATGTCCATGATGAGATCACCGGGACTTGCGCTGGCTGTGACAATATGAATGCACATCTGGAAAACTTGGAGAACACTATCCAGGCGCAATAGGGTGATACATACATTCAAGTCTTTTCATCATGGTCGTATGGAACTGGGTAGTATAGTTAACGACTTGAAAATAGACGGAAGCCCAGAAAGAGCAAAAGGAACTAAATTAAATATTACGTGCACAACACAGTTGCATATGGTCTTTTTCTGTGATCTAATCGATTGTTGTTGTATTTGGTTTGTTTTTTAGGCAGAAATCGACGCGTGCCTGTCGTTGCAGACCCTGGTTATCAGCCTGACGAACACCGTGAACGGTCTGGAAAGTCGCTTGTCTCAAGCTGAAGCCTCGGTGATGGCGGCCACCATTGACCACGGCCTGGGCACCGAACTCAACCCCGCTGACTCCTGCCTCCACATCAAACAGACCACCCCCTCCAGCCAGGACGGAGCCTACTTTCTCGTTGGTAACGGTGGTACCGTCTACCAGACCTACTGCGACATGACCACGGCCGGAGGCGGCTGGACGCTGGTCTCCAGCGTGTACGAACGAGGACGACATGTACGGCAAGTGTACGGCCGGGGATCGCTGGTCCAGCACCCGGGGGAACAACATCAACTACCCCGAAGGAGATGGCAACTGGGCCAACGTGCACACCTTCGGCTCCATGGGATCGGCCACTACCGACGACTACAAGAACCCAGGCTACTTCAGCATCAGCGCTTCCAACGTCATGCTGTGGCACGTACCGAACAACGTGCCCGCCAAGAACTACAAAAGCGCCGCTTACTTGCGATACCGCACGTCTAACGGTTTCCTGGACAACTACGGAGGCAACCTGTACACATTGTGCAAAGATCACTACCCGATAGGGTATGGTCTGGGAACGCAAACAAACGACAACGGTCCGGCCATCCCCATTGTGTACGAGCAGGGCAGTGATCATATCGTGGAGGCTCTGTTATCTCCCAATGTTGTCTCAAATCAACTAGCTACCCCGGGGTTTGTGCAGTTTCGCGTCTTCAACGGATACGGTGCTTGCACTGCAGTCTGTCCTGGGGTAAGCTGTGTCGGTTCGGAGTGTGAGAACATGTGTATCGGTGGTGGTGGGTACTCGCCCGGTGGCCCTCCGCATTGCGGAGACTATGGAACAAAGGATTGGGACGGCTACGGTACCTACACGGGATTTAGCACAAACAGGCTTGCCATAGAGTCTGTCGTCATGTTCTTCTACCGCTGAAGAAACGTAGCCTTTCACAGAAAAAAAAAAGCGGGGAAGCTAGAAAACCGTTAGGATTTTGCATCTAACATCTGCTTAGAGATTATCATTGACGGCAAATGCACACTAAAAGCCCCACTTATAGGCTATGATTGTTCACATGCACTTTCCTTCCAATTTAAATTCAGCTTTATCTAATTTACCAGTACATTTCCAGTTGGAGGACTGATTAAGTTTTGTATAATGTTTGAGAAGTGGCTGTACATATGATAAAACTAGTAATACTGAAACATCCTTAATCATAATGGTTTAATTGCTTTGTCCCGATGATGATACATGACTGTAATGAAAATTGTTATATATGTGTAAGTCTAATGTGTCATGTGAAAATCTCCGTGAGAACTCAGACAGTATACTTGCACTTTTAAAACTAAGAATAAAGTAGACGGTACTAACATTCTCCTTATTGTCAGTTTTATTTCAGTCACTTGGTAGGTATCATAATCTTATCATGTCATACACCCGAAAAACAAAGAAAAGTAAGCATGCATCAGACTAAACCTTCGTATAACACTCATTGCTATCGATAGATGCAGTGCTTTAGTCGGGGTAATAAAAACTGTTACAGTCAATTTCAAGTTGACTATGAATTATAATGTTGTTGATTCGGAATATTTCAAAATTGTCATTATTCCTTTGGTACTGCTGTCATTTTTGTTACCTGGAATGTTGAGTTTGGAGTTTATCAGACAGTTCAGACTACATTTCTGAGAAGTTAATGTTTCTATGAAACAATTTGCACCACAGTAAGTTGAATACGAATAAGGGTATCGTATCTTATTTAGAATTGGATAATCACATGTAGGCAAATTTCTCCTTCCCAAGTACTGAAGATACCACTTTCAAGATACCAGTTACCAACATTACAACAACTCTACTGCTAGCTTATGTTGACAGCACTGGAATCTGTTCTTGGCACAGCCGTCGTATTCAGCTGTTCATCGCGACCTGGATAAACTGGAAAACAACAGAAAACCTTTACTACAATATTCTTCAAACAGTGACGTTTTTTTTAATGACATATAGACATACCTCCAAATTTTCGATGCCTTGCAGCGCATCTTGTTCACGGATACACCTGGTCTCGCGAGAGAGCACGAGACTAGGTCCTAAATCGATATCATGTAACAGAATAGTACATTGACTAAAGCCCCTTTGCACGACAGCTCTACAATGACAAGTTGTTGTGGACGTCGTAAAAATACCACGTGTGATATGTTTGTCGATCATTGTCTTCTGTCATAGCCATAAGCTTTATGATATGTTACTAGATAAAATGTAATCTGTTCACATTAACAGTCAGATTGCTCCTACGACCACCAGCTACGGGACAGAGTGAGTGAGTGAGTGAGTGAGTTATACCTTATGGTAGAGAGTATATGATGTTTTTAGGAGAGAATCAGAAGTTATGGAAACTAGAAAATGATAGCTGTAGAAAATGATAGCTGTAGCGAAAATACGTAAGGCGTTGAATTGACCTACAGGCCTGATATCCCATACTCACATCGTCGTATGCGAAGTTGGCATGTCCTGTCCCAGAAGTGTCACGGCGTCTGAAGTGGTCTAAAACACAGATAACAAGATATCAAAAATGGTACCGCTGCAGTACCTTAGTAAGCCGCTAGGGGGCCCATTATCCAACTTGACCTTCGTTTTCCTGACTCTTACCCACCTACCAAATATCATCAGGATCCACCAAAGGCTTCTCAATGTCATAGACAGGCAGACAGACAGAAAAACACGCTCAAAGCATAACATTCCAGCGAAGGTAAAAACATGATAATTGTCATTGGGCTATCTCCAAGAAGATGTTGGTAGTAGAAAATAGCTATGTTTTTCAACCGATGGCTTTCAACAAAACCTGACAGTTTGTCAATATCATCCTCTCACGAAGAGCCTCACCCACTATACCTCTGCTAAACCGGGCCGAAGTTTCCGCCTCTAACTAGCTGCCAGCCAATCAGGGTTTTCTTTGAGTAAAGCTGATTCTCTGATTGGCTGACAATTGGTTACAGATCACGCCCACACAAGTGGAAACCTCAGCCCAGTTATGAGAGAGCCTTTTCGAGATGCATGCCTGATTTAAGGCCACGGATGAGGGTCTTTGTGATTGGCCAATATCAAAAAGGACACGTCACTTTCAGCTTGTATCTATCTACCTGTCAACATCCTCAGACGAATCGCACACGCCACGAAGTCGTCAAACTTGATCTTCCCGTCGACACCGTAACGCTTCACGATGATGTTCAGGGCCTGTGGACTCAGATTGTATCCTGTGGGAGTGAAGAGAGCGGCCATTTTTATGCCGGCGTCGCTTTAGAACAGGGTGTTGTCAAACAGCAATAAGGTAAAGACTTTTTTTAGAGTTTTTATAGAGCTTAATCCTGTGTCTTGGTGACCATTGAGGGCTCACGGAAAGACCGTTGAGAGAGATGTCAAATGTTGGGACATACACCAATCTCTCGAGCTTTGTTGGATGTTGAGAACTAACCCTTGCCGGTGATGGCCTGAGCACTAAGGCAGGTAGACCAGACACATAGCCGATTATGGAGCTCCCGCCCACTCTCTATCTTACAACAACCATGGCTGTGAGTCACGTGTTGGTAAACAGCATTCTGTATGTAAATGAGCAGTCGGTAGCCATGCGGCGCGTGCGGCCCAAGTTGTAATATGCTAAAATGTTGCGGAAATGCAAATTGCCTCTCACAGACACAAAAAAGCCTGCTATGCTATATGGCTACGACATTATGCCCTTAAGCTTTGAAAAGAAATTAAGGCACTTTACACGAATTTCCTCACTTCGCTCGGTTGTAAATGAGTATCTAGCTTAATTTGGTCTGCCCCACCCGTCACACTTCTCGAAAATAGTAGGGGTCGTTTCCAAAGTGAGTGAACCAAATCTTACATTCTGGTCTCCAGGTTGACATCTTGAAAAGATGATAGTCATTTGTGTTTCAATCCTACCAAATATGTGGTTAATCTCAATAATTTTTTGTGTGGCTCACCCCAAGACGTGAGGGCAGCCTGTAGCTCGTGTGGTTCGACCGTACCACTCCTGTCCCTGTCGTACTGCATGAAGGTTGTCTTCCACTGGTTCAGAGTAGCCCACAGCTCCTTAAACTCGTTAAACCCCATCTTCCCACTGTAGTCGCGCTTGTTGGAGGAGTCAAGGAGCTTGTTTGTTTGTTTGTTCGTTTTAACCTTTATTTATTCAGACCTGCAGGCCGCTTTTCAGGAAGGTTTTGGAGTACTAGTAGCCACTTTGTCCCATCATCCAACGAATCTTAACAGAACGTCCTGTGTTGACATAGTAATTGAGTTATACAGATCGCCGAAAAAAGGATACATCCAGCATTGAGATCATGATGCGACTGGTCTCCAGGCTAAATGCTGTTGCCATTGGGAGGTGGGCAAACAAAACAACTTAATGGTGACATAGTTCTCTGTATGTTACAAATAAATGGTTGAGTAAAGTATCAAAAGCACATAAACTTCTTTCAAACATTGTGCGTGTGTGTGCGTGTGTGTGTGTGTGCGCGCGCGTGTGTGAAGAAAGTGTGACTATTTTAAATGATAGCTCAATACAGCCAACAACATAATGCCTGTCTGTATGCCTGTGTCTGTGTCCGTCTGTCTATCTGTCTGTAGTGTGTCTATCTTACGCTGGTAGGTTCCGCTGATCCCAGACGATGTCAGGCATCGCTGCAGCTCCTGGGCATCAATTTGTCCGTCCTTTTAAACCACAATAAACAATATTGAATATTACATCATATCATACACAGCACTTCTAGCAAACATAGCCTTTGTTGCAGCACTTCTATCAAACATAGCTTTGGATGCTACTGTGAAAAGTGCCATGTTCGGCAGTTGTTGGTACTCAGTGTATTCTATACGGGTGTACAAAATGTGCGAAAAGGAACGAAATGGAAGGAAATGGAATGTACAGAAAATGCGAAATGGAACGAAATGGAACGAAATATCATCCATTTCGCACATTCTGTACATCCAGTTTTCAACTTCACACGTTTGGGCATGACGTAACAAGATTGCCTTTATTAAAATAAGAACGTGAATTTACGAAACGATTCATCAAAGACCTGTAGTTAAAACTCTAGGAGGAATTTACTAATATGTTACTCACCGCTCCAGCTACAGCAGAGAAGTAGCCATAAAGGGGGTCCGTAGCCGGTTGTCGTAGGACCTGCATGTGGTGTCACGTCATGATTGTAAAGGTGAGAGATATACACGGATAAGTATAACTGTGCAGTATAAGGATACAGCACAACAACACAAACCCACTATCGCCATTTGTGAAAGAAGTCCTAGAGAAAAAACTTAGAAAGCCCTAGATATGAAATAAATGAATATCATTTCGGTCGAGAATGACTGAGTGCTAGCTGTCCATGGGCTATACTACACTGCTTTGAAGAAGGGGGTGTCGGCCTGTAATGATGCAGTACCTGAAAATGCTGCTTGGGGGCCCAAATCGCCTTGTTTCTCTTTTGGACCTCGATATCATAAACTTTTACTCATTAGAATTTTATTGAGTTGCACAACATACTAGTATATACATAGTTTTGCACGTATGCAGTATCCCGTCCATTGGAAGTACCAATTCCTTTCCGGAGGTACTAGTAATAAAAGATGTCACTCTGGACTTTCGTACCTTGTTATCGCCATGGCCAGTATCCTCTCCTACTAGACTCAGAATATCTTCTATCTTCTCCAGCAAGGACTTGATCTTTGCTTGTGCGCGGTTTCTGTACAAAACGGCGTGTAAAATGATAAGGCGGTTCACTGGTTTGACTGCGCATGTGCAAGGTCAAATGTAAAGGCCCCTAAGGCCACAGCAAGTAACTTTTATGGATGACATCCTCTGCAGACTGCCAAAATAGTGCGATAGGGCGAAAAAAAACAAGATGGGAGAAAAAAACAAGATGGGTACATTTTCAAAAATAGGCACCATAAAGTTGTGATGACTTGTAAAAAGAATTAAAGGGACAAAACATGGTATCAGAGCCAACAAGGTAATTCATTCCTGTATTTAAGACATGTACTGGTGTGGTAAAAGGGACACTAGTGTGGTAGACTGGCATCACCAACAAAGTTGGTAGCTACACTCATAGCTTCCATATTGGTGTCACTTTTACAACTATGCAATAAGTTTCATTTCTACAACTACAGTCCTGGGTACAAGTACAATTATTAAGCTACAACACAATAGATTTGCTCATTTTGGTACTTTATCGTCATGTTGACCATCCCTGTAGGAAAAAAAAAAAATTTTTCTGAAATCAAGCGAAAATTAATGCGCGCGCTGATGTCATCCATAAAATTTACGTGCTGTGGCCTAACTTGTAACTGGATATTGCTATATATAGCACGGATGTTGTCTAGACCACGCTTAACACCATGTCAAGACGTGCTTATGTCTTGGGGACCTTCAACACACATATAACCCACAGTGTCCATGGCTCCATGCGCACCTCAAACCATGGACTAGCTTATTAGTGTTTACGTAGTTTATGTCCATATATCTGTAGCGGATGTCACTCGAAGGCAGTAAGAAAAATATCCATACTATGCACGATGTACAAAACGACTAATAAACTGGAAAATGTACTGGAAAACTACTACGTATCTAAAACAGCTCGGACAAAATAAGAAATAGTCATGCTTTTATTTCAAGCTACCAACGTGTTAACCAAAGATTGATGTGTTGAAATACTCGTTCTTTTCGGATTCCTAGAACTATTACTGAGTGGAATTCGTTAATATCACGTACACGCGTATCCATACAAGGTACTAGTAGTAGCTTCAAACAACATTTGCAGTCAGATGTGCAAAAGTTAGGTGTGACAGGTCGTTCGGTGTAATATAACCAACTGCTGCCGCACCGCCGCGTGCTTGCAAAGCTGGTGTATTACGTCGAAGGGCGGTTATACCTTACGGGCTATATCCATACAGATACAGAAAGATATGCGCATTATCAGTCATAACTTTTGTCTTTGATGGTGATGATATTATAAAGTCGACAATTCTCATACTTTTATTTCATTGAAGGATACCAAATTTAAGTTTGTCCGATTTCTCGGCGTCCGGTTCTTATCCAAAACAAATTCGAATGACCCTTGTTAAAATGATGCCTGATTAAAACAAACAAACAAACAAACAAACAAACAAACAAATCAATAGTTTACCTGTCGGAAAAGCCCTGCACAGAAAGGCAAAAAGCCAGCAAACACACCAGACCGACAACACTGTGGTGAAGCGCCATCTTGTAGAACACTTGATAATTGCACCTGGGTGGGTAGAAATTATATACAATAGATCAGGTGCCGGTCCTTTTGAAATGACTTTCCCGACTTTGATTTTTCACAATTTACGGTCGGCTAACACTGTCGTTTTCAGATAGACTTGTAGATAACCACGCCTAGCGCCTTGGTTTATGCTAAGCAAAACAGCACCAACATTTTGCTATTGTAATAAATGCGTATACATGGCCCATCAGTCACTTTATTTTCCCTCCAGCCATTCGTGTATTTACGTCTAGGTGTCTGAAGAAAAACATGCACAAGCGTAAGAACACAACAGTTTATGTTGTATGGCAACAAGCGTCTAGAGCATGGAAAAGACAGGAAAAATCACCTTACAATTTTGTGAACCAACAGTCAGCCGTCAGCGCTCTGGACGGGTGTTGTGGGGTGTCCAAACTTGTACAACCTGTTCTGTATGTAAAGTATCTCTTGTCTTCAAATGTCTAACCAGCAAGAAGAAGCAAATTCCGCTCGAGTTATTTTGCATGGATGATATTGTTGGTCACAATTTCTTTAAACCGTTGGTCACTTACGCGCGCGCACGCACACACACATACGCACACACACGTGCGCAAGCACACACACACACACACACACACACACACGCACACACACACGTGCGTACGCACACAGCATATCAACACAAGCAGACGCTCCCACTCACGGAGGGAGCCACATTTTTTTGCCTACTCGCCCTTTGGCTGCATATGAATTAACGTTTTCAGTAGCGGGTTTCTACTTTCATGTCATTATTCTGACTTCTGCAATTTTTCCACCGATTGTCATAATACCCCTGTCACATTTGGCGAAAATCGATCGGACGACGATTCTGCGGCAATCGCCCGAGCCTAGCTTAATAACTTTATTGCACAACAATTGTATAAGGTACAAAGTATGGCTTATATGTGACAGGGACAGTTTTTAGGTGAAAAATACGCGCAACCCTCTGTCGATCTTAAATATGTCCGATCTTCCATCGATACGCCCGAAGATCGTGCATAATGTGACAGGGGTATTAGGCAACTGACATGCATAGGGCAGGAAACTCAAGACAGGAAACGAGGTAACCTATACTGGGACCTTTGACCTAACTTCCTGTCAATATCCCCAATGTGCTTTAAGATAGCATCCTGTGGATAAGGCATTTTGACCTAGCCCCAATTCTACCTTCACTTCTGTCAGCCTGGTTTTGAGACCCCTTTCCTGTCACTATAATGTGTTCAAATCACTACAGACACACATGCAAACAGACAGAGAGACACATAGAAAACAAACAAGGTAATATGGTGCATATCAGTCTTTTATTTCATCAGTACATATAGAACCTGTACACATGTCTGACCCAGCACCAATGTGTGAAGTAATAGTAGCAGCAGCCTTTAAGACAAACAGTCTCTTAGGACAAGGACACTTGGGAATCTCAAGGGTCGGAAAAAGCTTGTCAACATCCGTATTAACATGGGCGTATTCTTCTGTCCTCACAAGAAGATGCATTCTTATTGTTGCCAAAGACTTTTATATTTACTACAATTACATTAATTCCAATATTCATTTTGGCAGTGTATGAAAGTGTTCTGACAGGATAGATCTGTGGGTTACTTTCTACAAATGTGGAGTGATTTTTGTTGTACATTTGGTGAGGTGCTTTCTTACAAAAATATGGTGATGACTATAGCATACTACATGAGCACAGCTAGCCAAATAACACTGGTTTTCTGAACACAACAGCAGTTTCAGCTCAAACAAAAAACTGTTTCCAATTATACATCAGTAATATATATGTATCCATTCCTGCTGCAGTATACATATCACATGTATATGTTGGCATCATGAACGTCAAAACCAAATGTCTTTCAAAAATATGTGACCGAACATCCTTAGCAATGTTAACATTACATTTGAAAGTACACGGAGAGGCCAGTTACAATCTGTTGTCTGTTTCCATGGCTACTGTCTGTTGCTATGGCTACTGTCTGTTGCCATGGCTACTCTCTGTTGCTATGGCGCCACCAATCAAAATGTCATCAGAATTTCCTATATACAGTTCTAACCATCTGACCCGCTCAATGTAAAAAAAATCCCAACCAGCGTAACACAGCTTCAAAACCATCCACCCATTATAAAATAACTATAGCATATATGTACAGCTTTATAAAATTACATTCTTACTAGTGTTTACGTACAAGTTTTGACAGTATATTAAATGCAGCGTGCTAACGATTTTGAATAAATCATTTAGTAATGATAATATCATTTATATACAATCACATCAAAGGCAGTGCTCAGTTTCATCTTGAGAAAATTCCCTTAAAAAGTGAAATTCATTAGATTTGACAGTTTGTTAAAATAATCAGTCTTTTTGGCGTAGGAAATAGATTTCTGTCGAAGGCACATTCACAAAGTTTGTTTCTACATGATTCACAAGACTAAGTCATAGTTTAGGTCATTGAAATGTATCAAGCATTTTAAGTTACTACAACATTTTATCATTGTAGCTTTCAAAAAGTGTGTACAATAGTGATCTTCATTGTATAATTATGTTGAACTATGCAACATACAAATTACAAGCCTCCAAACTAGTAATTTCAAACAACAATGTTGTATTGAGAAGGCTTAACAATTTACTTTTCCCAGAGTATAAAAATATGTGCTTTTCGTGTTAAAAGATCTACTGTTGTACAAACAAAGTCATGTAAAATTACTAAAAGTTGGAGGGCTACATGTACAATACCTCTTAAATGCTGTAGGAGTTCATAGTTGGTTCAAAGATTTTCTGGCAAATTGAATCCTTATGCTTGAGATCTTAAATAATTTTTCTTGTGTTTCTAGAATTTTACATTTATGAACCTTAAAACTTCCCTACTGCCTTACCCTGGATCTAAAACAGATCTGATGCCAAAAAAGATGAAGAATGCAAAAATAAGAGGAAATGACAAAATGTACCATGAATTATTATGAAGTATATATAAGCAAAAGATAAGGGGATATGGAAAAATGTACCATTAATTATTATGAAGCAAACAAAAAATAAAGGGGTAGAACAAAATGTAACATGAATTATAAAGTAAGAAAAAAAAGAGATGTGAAGAAAAAAATCTACCATTAATCAATATGACGCAAACTAAAAATAAGGGGGGTAGGACAAAACCCACCATTAATTATAATGAAGTAAGCAAAAAATAAGGAGATAGGTCAAAATGTACCATAATTTTTAGGTGATAAATGTCACCAATGGGTGTCAGAAAAAGTTAAAAATTTCTTTAGTCGTACTAACCTGTGCTCTAAAACAATAAATATTGATTACAGATATTGATAAAAACTAGAAAGGCCGACATTTGCTTGAGAGCAAATACAGCATATTTCAGCCATCTCCCTTCCCATGCAACAATAGACTATTTCAAAATCACCCATTTGAAAAATCACTTTTACTAATGACGGTTTAACCCAAAAATGAATCTTACAAAGTTCCCCCGTTCAAGAATGAACTCCAGTGCACCCTATGTGAATTTGCACAATAGACCAGTCCAGAAATACTCCCACTGAAACCTTGGCCTTTTGAATAAGAAACCAAATCCAAATTTGAATTTAGCAAAAAAGGTCCCAGTGCATGAAAAGGTATAATAGACCAGTCTAAAAACACTTCCACTAAAAATTGAATTTTGAATCATCACCCGTCCAAACTGAATTTGAAAAAAATCCCCCTTCCGTGTGCAAAAAAATGGACTCTTCCATGTAAAGTAGAGCAGTCCAAAAATACATCCGCTAAAATAGGACTTTGACATAATCACTGAAGTCCCAAAAATGGATTTTAAAAAAAGCCAATGGATTTTTAAAAAATCCCCCCTCCATGCAAGAATGGACTCTTCCAGCACACCCATTTAAAATTGCAAATTAGACCAGTCCAAAAATAACCCTGCTGAAAGACTTTGACAAACTAGAAGTCACCAAAGTCCAAAATATGAATTTAAAAAAATCCCCCCTCCGTGCGAGAATAGACTCTTCCAGCACACCTTCTGTAAAACTGCAAAATAGACCTGTCCAAAAATACACCCACTGAAAGACTTCACCAGTCCGAGGATGAATTTAAAAAAAAATGAACCCCTCCGTGTAAGAATGGACTCTTCCAGATAACACCGGACTCGCTGATTGGCTGTCACCCCCCCCCCCTTTAGGATATAGATTCAGGCTAAGTGATTGGTTACCTATCTAATTAGATTAAATAGACATATATGCCAGAAGGAGCAATCTGCAGCTGGGGTCAACGACCTTAAGGTCATTGACCCCTGTGGCTATTGGAAAATGACAAAAAAATCCCCAAATCTATCATTTTGACGTAGTCTATGACAAAAATTATACATGTGTCATTTGAATAAATATCTAGTGCACCGTTTTACCAAAATTTAGGTCATTTGAGCAGAAGAGCAGAGCACAAGAGCCAAAAGTGTACAAATTTGGTCATAAAATGGCCAAATAATCGCAAAATTAAGCATTTTGTTGTACTGTATGCCTCAACTGTTAATGAATCCATGTGCGCATATATCTAGGGCACTCCTATACTAAATTTCAGGTCATCCGGTTCTAAAACCAAGGTACAGGAGCCAAAAGTGTCCTTTTTTGGTCAAAAAATGACCAAAAAATCGCAAAAATAAGCATTTCGTTATACTGTACACCAAAAGTGGTATTGAATTTATATGGGGGAATTATCAAGGCACATCTGTGACAAATTTCAGCTCATTCGGTTATAATACCAGGGTACAGGGGGCCCAAATATACAGTTTTGGTCTTAAGATGACCAAAAAACCTTAATAAAATCATTTTAAAGGCAGATATGAAAAAAATGAAAAAAACGTCTGGGGGTATTGTCCCACTCTACCCTTGTGTCAAATTTCAAGTCAATCAGTTCAGGAACAACGGAGATAACGTGTTCCGAAGATTTGACAGGAGAAAGAAAGAAAGAAGAAAGAAAGAAACATTACGAATACAATATATTTCACCATACCTATGGTATGGCTGAAATATAAATATCACTGGAGCATAGCATACTGCTAAATCATTAGACAACAATCAAATATACTGTAAAAAAAGGTACTCTTACCTTTAACTGTTCAATATTTTCTGCTTATATGAAAAACAACAACTTATGCACAAACAAGAAAAGGTTACCTTTAAAACTACATCAGAGCACAAAAATAATTTGTACAATATTTATATACATGTACATATGTATAATACTTTGTACACAAACAGAGATATCTCTGTGTAGTAGTTATAATTAGTTATACACTGTGCGACTTGTGTAATATGTACACACTGTGCAAATATGTACACTCACTTCACACAAAAATATGGACTTACAGTTAAAATACAAAATTCATTGAGTACTATAATTGTAAAACTGCAATGCGCTTAATAAGGGTTAAAATTACTTATAGTTACAACACAAAAATATCAAATGGAAAATGTTTTTATGCCGGAGTTTATATGGTATCTAATGTGTTCTCTTTTTTGAGCAAAGATTCTTTTCGCGTTTCCTCAAAATATTTCTTCACAACAAGATTGTAGCATTCATGTTTCAAATACCTGGAGGGATATAATAGTGTATATATCACTAGTGCTGTGTGATCTAGAGTGTATGTATAAATGAAAAATAACTTACCACACATATAACAATAGACATTTTCATGGATTCCCTCAATTTCTCTTCACTTTAAGTACTAGCTGATCATGATGCTTCTTACCAATTACACAAGTTTGTACTTGTGGGCTACTGTAGTAAATTTTGTCCATTGTACCTGTGGGCTACTGTAGTTTTTAAAAAGACAACTGTTCTACTCTTGCAGCTCCCTTGTTGACAACTGTTATGGGTGCTTGCTGTAGAAAAAAAAAACAGTTCATATGCTCACATTATGTATTAAACAACAACTGCAAAACTCTTGTTCACAATCTAGCAATTAAATGTATGCTAATGATTTTTTGTTGTCTTTTTTATTATAAAGTTTTAACCAGAAAACATGTGATGAACATGATTAAAAATTGCTCTAAAACAAATACAAAGTACTACTTTATACATTGTTAACAGTTCTCAGAAGTAAAAATAGCCATGGAAAACTATATTAAGTACAGACAAAGGATTACAAGTAACTTAAAACACTCTAAGGTGAAGTGATCCCAATGAAATAACAGCCAAGGCCACACAGACAAAGAAAGAGCGAAATCGAGTTATCAAGTTACAGTTGCGTAAAAACACCTTAAATTGAAATAACAAACAGTCACTTAACAAGCTATCCACATCATCCATTAGTTAGATTTCCAGAACTCAACTTTAATCCATTATAATCTCGTTAAAAACTCTATGCAATTATCAAGCTTTACTTGCATTTGGGTAAGTGCTAAGGTATAGGAACTAATAATCTTAAAAGCACTAATTGTGTAAGGGTGGGTGTGGGAAACTATGTGCACTATAGCTGAGGTGGTCTGGAGTATCAAACTTGTACAGTAGGGGGAGGTGGGATTTGAGTTAATCTGAGGGATAAAGTGTAAGTGCCACCTGTGTATAAATGATTTTAAATGAAGTTCAGATACTTT
This sequence comes from Branchiostoma floridae, assembly GCF_000003815.2. Classification (NCBI taxonomy): domain Eukaryota; kingdom Metazoa; phylum Chordata; class Leptocardii; order Amphioxiformes; family Branchiostomatidae; genus Branchiostoma; species Branchiostoma floridae. The sequence goes on along the minus strand of NC_049989.1, from coordinate 12,478,590 downwards.
TCAGGAAGGGTCCTGTACACAGCAGTGGTTTGATTGATTTAAACAAATGTCAATATTTAGCACAATGGCATGTGCCATTGTTTTTTATTGTTATTTTACAATCTCACTTTTTCTCCATAATAAGTTACAGTAAGGGGGGGGGGGGGGGATAGAAAGGTAAACCATGTTTGCCTCACCTGAGATGACTGTACTCCCTCTGTAAGGCTGAGATGCCCTGTTGTAGGGCCAGGTTTCTGGCTCTCAAGTTCCTCACTTCTTCTCTACACTGGAATAAAATGAAAAGATGGACATGTTAAACTTTAGGGATTGTCTGGGGCTTTTTCTTAAGATTAAATACCTTTAAATTGACTCCAAAAGAAGTGTTGGTAAAACTACTACCAGATAAAACATCTGACAACAACCACATTTCTGGGTTACTTTGAGCTGAGGAGAAGGAGTGAAGAAATGACAGTCTTTCAAATGTTGTATCACTTGCGGTAAAACTGTTACATGTACAATACTTAAATATTGATTTTTGACACCTTTAGTTAGGCCTTAATTTTGTTTGGCTTCAAGTTAGTTCTTTTGTATCAATATTTTATATCCAATGTTGTGTAAGTTTCAAATGTCCCTCACCTGATCAGCATTCCTCTGCTTTTCCAGCATCTCCAAAATAAAGTTGTTGGCTGCAGAGGAACAACAATTTTGGATATATCATTGGAGTCTATATGTGACTCAGTGAGCAGTGGATCATAAGTTGCAGGAAGTCTAAGGCGCCCACTGTCTCCGTTAAGGGATGGGTGTTAGGCTCTGATATAGATTACTTAATCCCTCTGGCAACTTATGATCCACTGCTCACCGAATCACATGTGCTATCTACACATCGTGACATCACGACAGCAGTGGATTGTTCATTCCTTGACAAAGACTGTATCAGTCGAATATTTGAGTAAGTCCATCTATTGTGTTGGAAACTGCAGTTTAACTTTTCCAGAATGTCTTCTAAGTCAAACACAGAAGAACTTTCAATGCTACAGGTCACCTTAGGTCAGGGCAATCCACTCTTTAGGATTCCAGGTGCGGTATGCACCAAGGCAGAATGCACTGGAAATGTATATAAGTACAAACTTCACTGTACTTGTGTCATTTTGCCTCTGAAGAAGCTGTACATAGCAAAACTAGTTTAGCCGACAGGCTGAATAAAAGTTCATAACTTGAACTATGCGGCTCCAGATGTCTTTCTGAAGGACGACTGCAGTTTGCAAGATGTCGGTAGCTTGAGAATGAATCTACTCTATAATATACTACAGAAGAACTAAATCAAGTTAAAGCTGAGTGCTGTACCTTTATTGAGGACGTTCTGTTGGCTCTGGTCGGAGGAGTCCCTGCAGTCTGGGATGGCCTGCTTCAGACAGTAGATGGCGCTCTTGAGGCTGTCCCGGCGCCGCTGCTCGTTCAGCTTGTGCAGCAGGCGACGATCTACGGAACCGGGCTCCAACTCTGAGGACGTGGGATAATACAAAAGTTTATTACAAATTCTTGCCCGTGGGCTTATTCCAAGTGACAAAAGAAATGACAGGAAAACAATGGTAAACAGCATATTCAGGGGTCGAAATACTTTTTTTTTGCTACATGCAAAATTGCAAGTTGGCAAAATTTTTACGTGCAATTTGAAAAATAAACATGCAAAATATACTGCAATGATCTAGCCAGCATCCATAATTCCATCCTTTGGCAGAATGTTGCTGCTCAGGACGGATAAGAATTTTTCCTATTCCGTCACATTTGACGGACAGAAATCAGCGCATAAAAATATAGACAGAACTTGAAATTTTGAAAAGACATCCACATAATCAGCATGTAAGTTTGCAGCAAAACCGAATTTGATTATTTATAACACCTACTGACGACCGGTGACGATCCCCATTAGCCAAACAAAGGCACCGTGGCCGCATGAGATGTTGGGAAAATCGGCATCAGTACCCCCCTCCCCACTACGCTTGCGTCTTGTTGCATCATGCTGACGTTTTCGCTGTTGTTTTTCACGGTTCACTGTCAGTTTTTGCCGCATAGAAGCTCGAAAAATCCAAAATACACATGTACCTGAATAGTTATCAGACCCTCTGTAATTTTGTAAACATTGCTAGAGTTTCAAGCCGAGTTACAGCCACTCTGTTCCCGCGAAAAATGCTAAACAGCTGAAGAGAGGTAATACATTCCACCAATAAGAACGCCGGTCCACAATGTGCTACGGAAAATCGACCAATGACGTGCGAGTCTCGCAATATGCGCGACGTGTACTGAACTTGAATTTGCCAGATCTTAATGGAAATGCAAAATAATGGCGGCGATGGCAATGAGCATCGCTAGCTTGAAGCTGAATCGGCGAATTTTGATTACATCTAGTGAAGCTACTGGAGAAAGTTACCAGCAAAAACAAGGAACTTCAAGGAAAAAGAAAGATGGCCATATGTCCAAAACATCCATTAAAAACATCATTTAGCAATGCTGAAATCACCTTCTATCTTGATCATCTTCTCCCTGTTCTTTTCCCAGGGTGCCCTGCTGGTGTCACCAGGACCAGGGCTGCTGGGTTGGTACCAAGTGTCCTCCAACAGCGCCTCCTTGCTGTCTGCAATGGTAATACAGGTACACATGGTGATGCAACAATACCATTGATATTACCCTTTGGCCCACTGATGTACAAAAGAAGGTCTATTTTTACGTAGTTAGGTCATACAAATAGTTGTTGACCTGACATAAGGTTATAACAACTTTGAACAACTTGGGGATTGAGCTTTTGAAAACATTCACTAATCTGAAATACATAAGAAGAAATCCTAAATATGAGTTTACCATAGACAAGATCAAATTCCCAAGTAATTTATAGAAACTTCACAGATTTCTAAAACCTCCTTGATTTCATTCAATATTATATGACAATACATTATGTGACGTCATTCTGGGATCTTTAGCAGGATTTATACACAGAATCAGGAAGCGAATTATTTACATTAATAACATTGTCTGTGTGAACACTGTGATACATACTATTTGATAAAATCATACTAAATGTCAAACCTGAACAAGGGCACATAAGGACAACCTGGCCAATGTGATCAATTATTGCAGGCCATAATTTTCTCCACTGACAAAAGCTTAAACATTAGGAACCTGTCTATAGTGAACACCTGCCCATATACAAGTAGAACTGGTCTTCTTGGGCACATTTGACTCACGGTACCTTAAAATTATCATTCAGAAAAGCAATCATTGTAATAAGTACTAATATAAGTGGAATTAACTACATGTTACTACCTATGTATGATAGACAAAGATTTGGTCTACACTGGGCCACTAATGCAGTGATGGTATCAAATATCGTATACACATTGAATTTGTTTGCCCCTATGTCTTCAAAATAGATACTGTTAATTCCTGATTTTCTAATGGACTTTTATGTTCACAATTTTTACGGTGATAACTGTAACGTAAACTTATCATTACTGATAACATTTATAATATAAGAGACTTTTCTCATGTGCACCTGCTGCCACAGTGAACATTTAGTTTTGAGAACGAGTTAAATTTTCTTAGACCGTGAAAGTTTGGTAATGAGAAGACTAAGTGAATTACAGTAATTTACCTTTATGCAAAACTTACCTGTAGTGCAGGGTGCTGAACTAGGCCGGGACGACGCTCTTTCTGTCGGTGCTAGGTTGAACTGCTGTTGCTGGAGCCGAATCTGTGCCTGCAGAATCTCGAGAGGGTGTCTGTCTTCCCCAGCCAAAGGCCTGCTCTCCCCTGCACTCCTGTCTTCTTGGTCTGGCTTGACCAATCCAGAGTTCTCCAGTTGTGGGATCGACTGGTCATCTTGGCCTGCCAAGTAGTACTCTTTCTCAAATCCACTGTCAGACTGACAAGTCTCCGAAGATCCCATCTGCGTACAAAGAGTTGCGACCGCCGGCGTTACCGAGTCTTCTCTGTCGTACTGCATGTTCCGTTCACAGACCTTTGCTTCGCCGCTGTCAGTGGTTTCTTCCTGAACCTCTGCGACCTGCTGTGGCACTACTACAGGATTTGGCTGTGGGTTAGGACCAGAGGCTGGATACACGTTCCCATTCACAATTGTGAGATGTAAGGATGTATCTGTGTTCTGTAACGAAACAGGATTCAAGCTACTTGTAGTGTCTGTACTTTTTATGCCATCCTGTATAGGAAATGAAGCATTAAAATCACCTTTCTCTTGGTCTAATATGTCGGTTGTAAAGTTTCCATCCTGTTTTTCTTTTACCACGTCCGCACCTTTGCTCCTAAGTTTCTTTCCTTTTGTCGGAACGTCGTCTTCTGAGGCCCGTCTCTTCCTTGTAGGCACCGCTTCATTTTCTAAGCTCGCAGAAAGACTAGCTCCGTTACAGCTTGTCTGGGATAGCGAGTCATCTGTGTGGTTACATACTGGTGCTACTTTATGTAGCTCATTGTTCGAGCCAACAGAAGGCAAACCCGAAACTTCATCCACCTCTCCTTTCCACATATCCTGACTAATGTGTTCATTACTGCCCCATGTCAAACCTCCGTATTCCAGTGTGCCTTGAGCTCTCTCCTCTTTACCCACTGTTTCATACAGATTATATGTAGATCTCTGCAGGTTTGTGATCAGGTTATGGCAGGCAGTGGACAAGGCGGCAAGAACGTTCTGTGTTCTCGGCCTCGTCGACTCCAAATCGGGCAAGTCCGACGCGGTATCTCTGTAGTTATTTGCAATCGACGTCGTAACTTGGGAACTATTGCTTATGACTTGCTCGCTCTTTGACACACCATCAGAAGGCCACAAGAAGTTTGGTGCCACTTTAGAGTCTACACCCTCGGTGTCGTTCTCTGCAACCATAGGCAATGCTGGATGGCTGAGCCTCTGTTCTTGCGAGAGTGGTACTACAAGATCTTGGTGCACAACCTCCTTGGGTACCTCTGTATTGCTCACAGACGTAGCAGGTAAAGAAAGGCCACTTTGGGTGTTGAAACCAGAATAGAACTGATCCGAGTGTCGCGTCTGGAAAGACGGAGACTCCGGCACGGACTGTTCTTGTTGGTAGGTGTACCCCCCGCCTTCGACAGGCGTGTTCTGTACGATGTGAATCTGTCGCTGGAAGTTTTGATCCTTGGCTTCCAGTCTGCTCATGTCTATCTGGTAAGGCACTGGCGGACTCGCCATCTGAAGACGCGGGATCTCCACTTCCCTCTCGACCTTGGGCAAGGAAGGGTTGTACCCGACCTGCAAACCGTCTTGAGAACTGAAGACGTTTTCCTCCCCCTGCATGTGGTTTGGCAAGACGTTGTGCTGCTGCTCTGTACTGATGGGGAAGTTTGGGGACCAGGCAGTGCACTGTTCTCTCTCCGTGTTGTTCAGCACAACTGATCCAGTCCTCTGCTGTTGTAGCTCCCATGCCTGTCTCTCCAGTAGAGGGTTGGGAGGATCAGCGGGGCCTTGCTGGGGAACAGTCTGCTGCATGACCTGTGTGGGTTGTTCACAGGACCAACGCGCCCCTTCCTCCTGAACAACACGGAGGGACGAGAGGTTCGGGGACCGGTGCGGGGGATGCTGGGCTTGACACGGCGACTGTGGGACCGGTCCACAGGGGGACTGTGGGATGGGGGTGGGGGTCTGCATGCAGGGTGAGAAACATTGACCAGACGTCCCACTCAGATTGGAGTGGGTGGAGCTGATGCTAGAGCTGCGGCTGACTAGCGGCGCCGGCTGCCACCCTCCCGCCGCACACTGCTTCTGTACTGCCGGGCTGGGAGTGTTCGCCTGTACCGGAGACAACATGCTCCGCTGCTGTGCCGCAGCGCTTTGCTGCGCGTACAGCATTCGCATCTGCAGCTCCGTCTGTGCGACCTTCTCAAAACTGTCCATACCAGCATTGTTCTGGAGCTGGGCAGGTGCAGGATGGATGGTCATACCTTGGTTGGGAAAGTTTCGATGCTGCCAGTGGTCTGTAGGCTGAGTCCTAGCTGAAGCCTCGGTCTCTTGAGTCCGTGCAAACTGACCCGGTACCGATCCCGGCATGTCCGCGAGTCCCTGGTACACCGCGTTTCTCGGATGGTGCTTCATAGCAACGTTTGTGTGCATCCCAACAAACTGGGAATAATCTGCTCCATTGCCGTTTCTGTACAGCTGGTGTCTCTCTCCTCCTTGAATCTGCTGTGCGTGGTAATCGTTCCGTTGGTAGGTTGGGAACTTGCCCGTAGGGTCGCCGTGCACGACGCCACCCATTTGCGGGTGGTACGACGCCTCCTGGTGAAACCCTTGCACAGCGTGGCCGTGTTGCGACTGTGCGCTGAGCTGATGCAGCCTCGCCGCGTGGGAGCGCATCGCGGGATCCTCCCCCAGCAGCGCGTGATCCAAATCCGAGAACTCAAACCCCTTCAGGTTGATGCACGTCTGCGGGTCGAAGCCGGGCTGCTCGTGGTGGTACGGCGCAGTGTGTTGCGGGTGGTGGGCCACCACGTTCATGTACCCACCCCCTTCCCCCCTCCCCCACCACCCTGGGGCTGCTCCATTCGCAAACCCACCTGTTCCACTCTCCTCCACCAACTCCACAGGTAGGTGTGGGCGTTGGCCATACATTATCTAAGGCACAACAAGTCTCCTCTCCTTCTTTGAGAGAATCTTTCCTATCCTCTGATTATCTAGTTTGCTTGCCAGTGAAGCAAGCTGCCGAGGTTTACATCGCTTCTGTTATGCGAGGGTTTAAACATACGAGCAGTATACAGCAAAGTATAGCGGTGCTGTAGCTGCATTTGCAGGCAACTTTTATCACAAAGAAGAGCTACAGCCTTGGTTTTCCTCGAGTTAGATGATTACGTAGTGCTACAGAGGACGACATTCCATCGCCTTGGCGAGCCGTGCAAGTTGAACGAGCGGACTGCAAACTTACAAGTGTCTTCGAGCTGTCAAACTTCGCCTGCCAAGGAGCGAGCCCAGTCCGACCCAGAGCCCCGGGTCAAATTTCAGCCTGCCCGGGGTACCTCGAAAAACTTTCCGGGGGGACGGCTGGAGCGCAGATCGGGGAGAATAGATGTTTTAGCTGGACGTCCCATCGTCTGGTGTAACTGTTTGCGGCCGGGAACTGTGGAAAAGGCACAAGATGAGGCGAAGACCGAGCCCCAACCGCTCTTCAGCCATTGTCTTCGGCCTGCCCGGTTCACCTGTTCCTCACAGCGCATGCGGGTTTCCCAGAGCTCACTGCGAGGGGCTCCCTTAGGGCCCACATGGCGGTTTTCGGTAAACTGTAAATATTTGTTTTACACATTAACCAACCTTTTCTTCTCAACTGCACCCAGGTCTCCATCTAAAACATTTATAAACAAAAATATTTATCTTTTTGATTGGTTTAAACGCTTGAATATTGCTGACATAATTGCGATAGTACTAAAACCATAGAGTTCAAATTCGCTAAGAGACCCCCACAGCTAGTGTTGTGTTTGGGTCCGACCATTCTTCTTGTAGGGGTCAGTAACTGCGAAATAATGGGCTTCGGCTGTGTGTGCATGTTATTCTTTTGGCCCGTAGTATAAAAGGCAAACGTTTACACAGACATGGCGCTGGCTTGCTGAAGCCCCGTTTCGACCCGCCTGAGCAGGCATTTGCTGTCTTTTCCAGCAATTTTGTTTGTTTAGGGGCGTTTTGTGAACCACCGGAAACGAGCATTTACTCCTGAATCCCCCGTCCTTTTAACAACCACCTGTTGCATTGTTTAAAACAAAAAAGAAATTTGCCTGTTTTTACATGGTACTTACAGGCCTAGAGTCTTCAAATTACGCCTTTAAGTGTTTTGAGACTCAAGCAGGTATTTGGAGCTTTTAAATCAGGAAGGATTGACTTGGATTTGAAAATGGGCTGTTCGCCCACAGGTGACCCGAAAAGGGTAAAGATAAGAATCAGTACGCGTGCATGTATTGAAAGCAGCCGTCAATCACGGCTTTGTGAGACGGACGACTGGCTCTGTTGTTTGTCGATGTTTTTGTGACGGCTTGTGTTGCCCGTCACTCGCGACTGAAAGAACGGGCTAAGAAAGGGGCCATTACTTCGGCTCTCAAGTTTCACCCCGAAAACAAAACGTACACCAACCAGCACGCGTGCGATTTGCCAAAACTCATTCCGCCACCTTGTGAACAATGCGCTGTAACTGGATCTATTATGGCCTCCCTTTTTGAGCAGCCAAAGCGATTAGTGGGTGCAAACTAGGTGATAATTACCCCAAATTTTTGGGCAAGGACAATCGGGCAAGCACCGGCCTGGGGGCGGAGCAAGTCTTACGGAATGACCTGCCTACTAAATATAAATCATATTCAAAACACCGCGACAGGGATCTTGATTTACAACATTCTTCAAGAGACTGTTTCAGTCGTGTTGTCATTCAAGAAAAGTCAACACAGCGCATGGTTATTTACATGTAATTGGTTGACGAAACAAAACGTTTTACTAGTACGTGTTGTGGAGTATTTGGTCGTGTGTGCTTGTATACTATAAGCCTATAAAACATATCTTCAGGCGACAAGACTTACTGTACATGTGTTTAGCTAAATGAAGGTTAAACACTGGAACCGGTTTAATAGCACAACCAGGTCAACCACGTAATTATTGACCTTTTGGCAAACTGATGAAAAGCGCGGAGGCAAACAAAGAAACATACAGAATTGTATGCCCCATAGCGGGTGCCCACTGAACTGCAGATCGTCTAGATCATACTACGGTAGCCACATATCACCAGCGTTCAGGCTTTGATTATAGCAATTTTTCTCATCGCCAAGAATATATCTGTGTCTTACAGTTTCCTTGAGAGCACAAGAACTCAAGAAATTGGTGTTGGGCGCATATCTGTGTGGTTTTCGTTCGTCTGTACATTTTGGCACAGGGTGTATATTGCCAGTTTTATATGTACAATGTATGGACGAGTGAACGAATGAATGAATAAAATGATCAGCTATATGATAATACATTGCAGCCACAGGTTGCATACCTTTTTACGAATGATTTATTGTTGACTTGTTGAATATTAGCATTCTGTAAATGATATTTTTGATACAATTCAATCATCTTGATGATACAAGTATTATGAAATTACAGGGTTGGACAAGTTTTCTAATATTTACTTGTCCTATCGGGCAAGCACGTAAAATATTTACTTGCCCGAACCAATTTTTCACTTGCCCAAAGTTCAAATGTCGCTTTTAAATGCACTGTCTCTTCCAGCAATGGAAGTCTTATTATTGCCTCTACTTATATATGTTGACCATTGTTTGATGTTATGACGTTATGTTATGATGTTATATCAATTGCAAAATACTACTCAATGGAAAAATCTTACTTGTCCGATCGGGCAAGTGGGGTATGTCATGCACTTGCCTGATCAGCACCTTCACTTGCCCTGGACAATCGGACTATTAGACTTGTCTAACTCTGTAAATTATTTATATAGATATGTAAGCTTTAGAATAGGTGAGCTAGGATTAACAGTGCTTATAACGCACAGTCACAAATACTCTACAACAATTAACATACGCGAAGGTCTAACACGGTGAATTATTTGCGAAATATCGGAATAGCGACACAGTTCTGCTTATGTAAATATTTACTGTTACTGATAAGATATAAAGGCCAAAGAAAATGGTTAAGTAGTCCGATAGCCTGTTTAAAGGGGCATTCCACTCCAGAAGGGGGTGGTGTTTTCTTATAGATAATGTGTCAATGAATACATAATCAGCCGAATTTTGTGGAATTCACATTTCGCGATGCGTGTTTTGCAAAACAATATGACACTCAATAAACCCAAGCAGACCCTTCCCATGCATTCCCTATACATCCCTATATATAAAGCGTTTCGCAGTATGGTACTATGGCAACGTCTTGGCAGAAACTTGGTGGGAATCGAACAAGTGACCTCTCGATTTCGTATCCACTAACTTAGCCATTTGACGTCACAAACGTTATAAAAAGAAAAGCTTGAAAGAAAAACAGCTACAGAAACATTCTTTCGTGTCACGACAGCCAAGTCGTGAAGGGAATGGCCAGGTGTGTATTGACCTTTGACCCGTCAAGCCCGATTGTATGATAATGTAGTGTTTTCCCGCCAGGCGCTCGCGGCCACATCGATATCGTATGATATGAAGGCCGTTTACGATATCAGACAGTAAATATAACGTGACTCAAAAATCAAACATAGCTCCACACCGAATATCTACATACTGTACATGTTTGAGTGCCATATGGTAGCATCACATGTGACTCGCTTTGTAAGGTTCAAGATGGGCTAGAATCTTCTAAAACTTCGCTCTTAAGATGAATAGAGAAAAAAAGTCTTGGAACTTTTTCTTAAGAGCACCAGGAGATGGGAGACGATGCTTGTAGTTCAAACCTTTGTCTTCTTTCTTGTCTTGAGGTTGTCTGACGGGAGGTCCTTGGACGACTCCTTGGGTATCTCGCCCTGGCTCCTTGCAGCTTCTGAGACGCTCTCTGAGACGGACGCAGGGAGTGGTGAAGGTACGATATAACTTCTTCAATTGATCAATTTCACTTTTATTATTTGTAATAGGACAGAAGTAGAATTAAGCATATGGCATTTAGAAATAAACGCGCAATCGCCAACTTGTAAAGTGCAACATTTTGTTATTAAAAAACAGAAACATTAACATTTTCAACATGAACTTTAGAGGGCATTAAATTCGTTTCATGTATTTAGATTATGCATGTATAATACGTAAAATCCGCTAAAGTATTCATTTATTTTTAAATTTATTTTATTTACATTTATTTACTGATCATTAGACAAAAAAGACATTAACAAAACAAATGGCAGTTAGAATTGACAAAGTGGATGAAGATTACAACAGTAATATATAACTCGTGGCAATAAAATAAACATAGTCAATATCATAGCATAAAAATGCCAATGACAACAATGGAGGAAAGTAATAACTATAAGTGATATATTAGTCTCATTAACACCAATAATAAATGTAGACCTCATATAATGTGTGATGTGTGAAAGAAACAAAATCGGTATTTTTCTACGATATTCTAAGCTGTTACGGTTTGACCTCATTTCTATCAGAACATCTGGAGGTTTTCGCTTGTGTTGTCTATTTTTGTCATCAATGTTTACCTGTCCTTGTCGGCCGGACTTCCATACCATCGGACCCATGTCAATACTGTACAACATACAGTAAAATGTTATATCAACAAGTCGGTATATTTTTAATTTGTAACACAGTAGACTATTACATTGGTAAACTAGTCCCATAGCTTTTCAGAGGCCGTAGGGTTGTTATTCACAATGTCATGGCCGTATGGTATAGAAGACGGGGCCCATCCATGTACTTTCAACAACTTTTAGCTACTCAATCAAAGCCAGGTACAGTCAAACCTGTATTAGGGGCCACCTCTACAGAGGGGCCACCTGTTCATAGTGGCCACTTTTTGTTGGTCCCTTGGGTATTTTATCTACAAGTTGCCACCTCCATACAGCGGCCACCTGTCTATAGTGGCCAAATTTGTCCGGTCCCTTGAGTGGCTGCTATAGACAGGTTTGACTGTACCAATTTTTATACCTGGGTGGAGTCACGGAGGAATGTCATGTATAGTGCTTTCCCAGCTCGCAGGGAAACAATGTTTAGTCAGGAATGCCAGATATCAAACCTGTAGTTTTGTAGGAATGTAGGAAAAGCAAAACGTTGTTGAGAATATAAGCACATGTGCATTCGGAACTTTTTGAAATTTCATAGAAGTGGACTAATGTTAAAGACTACGGGGATATCACTATAGCTCAACTGGTAGCAGCCTCGCCGTTGGGCTCCTCGTTTCAATTAACGTTACTTGCTAACTTGGAGACCCCAGTTTAATCCTAGCTG
>NC_049989.1:12424049-12465275 GCF_000003815.2 Branchiostoma floridae | reverse complement strand
CCTTTACAAATCAAAAATTTAGCTCGGCCGAGTTGTCAGCGAGCTCTAAATTACGAGGAGGTATGACCCTGATGCTGAAGAAGAAACTCTGTCATTTGTTCGTAGGCATCAGGTTCATGCCTCCTCGTAATTCAGAGCTCGCTGACAACTCGGCCGAGCTAAATTTTTGATTTGTAAAGGGGGCTTTAGGACATCTCCGTTGCGGCTGCACCTGTCTTTCGGGAGTGACATAAAATGAAGACACCGTCACGGTACCGTGTTCGAGGAAGTGTCACAATTGTGGCAACGTTTAAAGGGGAAACAATGTAAAAATATACCTTGCTACCAAAAGAAGGAAACTTTCCACTCTATGTGACACTAGCCACTACGAGTATCTGAACAAATGAAGTCTTAAAGATGTATAGACAATATAAATAGCCTCACTTGGTTGTATATTTACTCGACTACGGAATGCAAATACCCAGTATCTTTTCAAAGCTATTAGGAAATGTCAATATGGGTGGTGTACGGTTTGCTCTCGACCATCTCCGAAGGGAAAAAAGGTCTTGTTTCAAGTCAGGCGAAAACTAATGAGCGCGATCCATGAAACTAACATGCTGTGGGCCAATCACTACAAACAAACCTATTCTTTCCTTGGGATAAACCCGCTTTTATTATATACTTTATATCTAGACCCGGGAAGCGGCTATGATGTAAACTTGCCGTCGACAGAACCACCCCCCGTCAAAGACGCGACCTTCGCAGTCAACCCCGTTCTGCAACATACCTGTCGGCGCGAAGAGGCTGATGGGTATCTGTGGTCGGAAACCCCTGCCCCGGGTTTAGCAGAGGTTAGTGTTAATCAACGTTTTACTAGCAAATGTTGTTGCTGTAAATCAGTCGAAAAGGCATAGATTTTATTGTTAGTCGAGAAGGCATGGATGTTGTTTAAGTGGACAAAGTATGGATTTTGTTTTAGTCGAACAGACATGGACTCTGCAATAGTGGAAAAGTCATGGATTCAAACAAGCAGTCTCTAGACGACTCCTTGTGTTACTGGTATATGCAAAAAATGGGCCAAATAGACTGAATGAAATATTGAAAAGACATTTTTTTTGGAAAATGTGTAACTCTTTGGTCGACTTATTCCAATATTCGCTTTTTTGGGGGGCCAGTAACGTTAACCCAAGGAGGCTGATAAGAAAAAAAAAAACTTACAAGGATTTTAATGCTTCACTCCAATCATGGTAAAACATTTTGACAGCGAAAAGTATTATAAAACAAGAAATTCAAAACCACAAAATAAAGTAATGAAGCAAGCACTATAGACTAAAGCTTGGTTTTCAAACGTAATTTTTTGGCAAGGGCGTTCACCTGTCTGCAACTGACATTTACAACAAAATGAGACATAACACGCTACTATGTCTGTAAACTGTCCCTATCCGTAGTGTAAATACGTGTTGTCTAACGTGCCAAAACGTGGGCAATCTTTGGGGATCGGTAAGTGGTAAGTACCTACTCTCCAAGCAGAGGTTAGGCTCCGGCTGTTTTTTTAACGACGTTTTCTTAGTCGTTTTTATCGGGCTTTCTATTTTGTCATTTTTTTGGGTTGTGACCGGCCTGTTAGGTTTTGACACAGCAAGATATGATAAAAAAAAAAATAGAAAGCCCGATAAAAACGACTAAAAAATAGAAAGCCCGATAAAACGTTAAGAAACAACCGGAGCCTAACCTCTGCTTGGAGAGTAGTAAGTACCGCCTCCGTACGAACTCGTAGGGAATCGTACGGATTTTGGAGTACGCAGACACGCCGTAGAACGTTACGTGCAGGCAAAACTTTTTGTGCCATCGGGCTTCGGATTCGCCCCCTGTACGTGCCAGTACGGGCGACGCGCCTACCCTGTACAGCCTGAACGTTTTCAGAAATACGTGACGGACGTAGCCTCCACAAAAAAACGTAAGGACAAATTGTACGTACGGCAGGATGTGCCCTTAGCTTTAGAGAGACGACAGGACACCTGTGAGAATTGTTGTGTCAACAAAGATGGTGTCTGTCCTCCCCGTTCCTCATTTCCGGGATCATAGTATTTATGATGCGTCAACAAAACAGTGAAGTTCCGGCAACATATGAGATTGCCTGCCTAAATAACAACAACAAGATCATCATGTCAGAAACAGTTACCATAACATTAAACAAACAAACCGAGAGATTCTTTTCTAACTGTAAAGTACGATAGCGAAAGGATGTGCTAGTAACCACTGCCACTTTGCCCATAATGATAATTTGCTCAGAAACGTTGTAAGAACCATGCCTTTTCCAAAAGGATTGCAACTATAGCAATAAGATAGCGCCCAGAAAGCTGTTCATAAATTTTTTCGATGTCTGTACTGTATATTCGTGGATGACGATGTTGTCAGAAAAGCTAAGACCAGAACCCGCAGTACGTGCAATTTGTCCGTACGTTTTTTTGAGGACGTCCGCCACGTATTTATGAAAATGTTCAGGTTGTACATGGCAGGCGCGTTGCACGTACTGGCGCGTACGGGGGGCGAATCCGCAGCCCGATGGCATATGGAAATTTCAGAATCTTCAACAAAATGTGCGTTACTTTTATCACTTGAATTTCATAGTAATACCCGTGGTGAGAAGGCAGAAAGCAATTTGAGTACTAAAAATTACTTCCTTACTTTTCTACAAGGCTCGAAAGCGAATGAAGGTTCGCCTGGGGTAACCGCTAAGCGAACCCTTTGGCAACCACAAATCGACCCCATACGATGGAACTTTTAGAGTCTTCAGCAAAATGTGCGTTACTTTTCTGACTTGAATTTCTTAGTAATACCCGTGGTAAGAAGGCAGAAAGCAATTTGAGTACTACAAATTACTTTCTTACTTTTCTACAAGGCTCGAAAGCGAATTAAGGTTCGCCTTGGGTATACCGCTAAGCGCAAATCGACCCCATAAGCACAAATTTTTGCCTGCACGTAAACTTCTATGGCGTGTCTGCGTGCTCCAAAATCCGTCGGATTTCCTACGAGTTCGTACGGAGGCGGTACTTACCACTTACCGATCCCAAAATTAGATAAAAGCTTGCCCACGTTTTGGCACGTAGACAGCACGTATTTGCACGTACGGCGGGTTGCGCCTTTAAAAGAATGAAAGGTTGGGACATGTTGATTTGATTGTGGATGACGTTCGCGCGCGCAACAATTTTCAGCCTTGTCCAAAAAATCTCAACCATGCTATAAATCATAACGTTACAGAATACCTGTAAAATTAGCAAACATATGCCGTAGATTACAAAAAAAAATAACAGAATATGGTTACTAATGTTACAGAATACCAACTTCAATTCCAAGATCAAATTATTTGGTATACCGTACTGCATGTTAAGTATTTGTTCAACTTCCCTGACTATAATATTAGCCTGAATGACTGAATATAAGCCATTTTGCTTGAATACGGCACCACTATGTACTGTAACGTTATGTCCTTTTTATTTTAATAGAAGAAATTAAATTTTGTCCTTCTCGTGACTTGTCAGGTCCCGTGTATCGGGGAGGAGGCGGATGTTGGGCGGGTGGCAAGCCGTGAGTGCGGGATAGTGGAGATGCCAGAGTACGGCTACTCCGTGGCCTTCTGGCGGGGTCCGGACTGCAGCACGTGCCGCGTCTGTAAACCTGCCACCAAGTCGTGCAAGGGGGAGAGCAGCTACGAGATGGACTGGGAGGAAACTCCTATAGGTGAGTCTCCGATTGGCTACGTGTGATATCATCAATGCATATCGACCAATCACAAGTCGTGAAGTACTCCATCTAAGGCTTACGTCACATTTCCAAAGCGTGGCCCGGCCTTGCAGCTTTCTGGAGCAAGAAGAATGATATAAGATACACCAAAATACTGTAAATGAAATGCAGAAATGTTCGTGGTGGATTAATGTTCGCGGTTTTCGCGGCGACCACTTTACCGCGAACTTAAATCCACCGCGAATATTTTTCTATTACATGGTATTAGACTGCAGTCTATGGTGTTACCGCGAAATTAAAACCACCGCGAAAAGTCCTTTTTCCCGCTACCGAGAAATTAAATCCCCGCGAAAATGTCAAAATAAGACTCATGGGCATGATTTGTGTACATTTCTAGGCATACATTTTAATTTTTCGTTTCTTAGAGCGGCCGGGCCCCGCTTTGGAAATGTGAAAGGCTTAAATCGGAGCTTTGTAGCAACATCGGATAAAGGATACGGAACTGGGAGCCGTTTTATTCAGCCGTTTAATTTTTAGCCAAGGCAGTTATGGCAGGCCATAAGTTTATTACAAACCACTTGCTTGACAACTCCACATGAGCGGTATGATGATCTATGTCAGCGGGTATAAGTGCCTTAGGCTGCCGAAGAAATTCGAAAGGAAGGCCGTCGTTTCTACCACATAGGATATTTCATTACTGCATGTATGTACGTATGTTTGTTTGTTTGTTTGTTTGTTTGTAGAGAAGCCGTGTAACGAGCGGCTGGGTCTGAGAAGCCTCAGTGTGAAGAGACGGTGTGTGGAGTACCCGCCCCTCAGTATGGCCGTGTGGGAGGGTTAACGTTTGTTTGTTTGTTTGTTTGTTTGTTTACCAGGAGAGATAGTAGAGAAGCCGTGTGATGAGCGGCTGGGCCTGAGAGGGTTCAGTGTGAAGAGACGGTGTGTGGAGTACTCACCCCTCAGTATGGCCGTGTGGGAGGGTTAACGTTTGTTTGTTTGTTTGTTTGTTTGTTTACCAGGAGAGATAGTAGAGAAGCCGTGTGATGAGCGGCTGGGCCTGAGAGGGTTCAGTGTGAAGAGACGGTGTGTGGAGTACCCGCCCCTCAGTATGGCCGTGTGGGAGGGTTGACGTTTGTTTGTTTGTTTGTTTGTTTGTTTGTTTACCAGGAGAGATAGTAGAGAAGCCGTGTGATGAGCGGCTGGGCCTGAGAGGGTTCAGTGTGAAGAGACGGTGTGTGGAGTACCCGCCCCTCAGTATGGCCGTGTGGGAGGTTCCTGATATGACGGAGTGTGTCAGCGCCTTCGCCAACTCCACCATATTCCAGGTGATCATAATGCGTGTGGCATCTCACGATGGCGTAAGCGTCGCTGAATTATGATAAGAAAATGAAAAAAGCAACGAAAAGAGATTTGCAGTGATAAAAGTATGTTTATCTATAACACTTGACGCAACATAGACAGGATATTTAAATGTATAAATTGTGACCTTCTTCGCCTTTTTGCAAATTGCAAATTTTTTCTTAATTTAAATTCGAGAAAATACGCAAATTCAAGCAAAAATTATCCGATTTGAGCCAGTTTGCGTCACTTTGCGAATGCGTGGCGCAAGTTGGTGTTGTCACGTGAGCCCACTACTTTACCGAGTACCATTATGCATCACCAAAATTGAGGATGACCAAAAA
The DNA here is from genome assembly GCF_000003815.2 of Branchiostoma floridae. Classification (NCBI taxonomy): domain Eukaryota; kingdom Metazoa; phylum Chordata; class Leptocardii; order Amphioxiformes; family Branchiostomatidae; genus Branchiostoma; species Branchiostoma floridae. The sequence continues at coordinate 12,459,870 of NC_049989.1, read as the reverse complement.
AGAAAAAGATTTTTTTGGACAGTATACATCAGTATATAATAAAATCTCCGTCATTGAAAGACGAAAGCATGTACAGTTTGTACAGATTGAATTTGTCCAGAAACAATTACCCTACCTACGTATTTTGACAAGAACGATGTGACTCATTACTTGACCTACATCCAACGGCCCACTCTAGCAGAATGGAGTCCAATGGATAACAGTAAGAACACGCAGATCAGTACCAAGGACAGAGTTAGTACTCAAATGTCATGGCGCAAACGGGCTTGTGACATCTGCAGCTCTACTTGGTCTATCTAAAACAAAAATGTGACCTGTAACAATGTATACATTTAAGTGCGAAAATCCTATTGCGGGCAGCAGGTCGTATTTTAAAAATTTATACAGGTCGGCATGAAGAGATTTTAGTCAAGTTAGAGGTCGTGGGGAAAGGACAAGAAAGAAGTTTACTTATCAATGTGCAAAAAAACAAACTTTTTTTCAACACAACGTTTAACACCCGTCTTACTGTTATCTTAAGGATGATCATGGTTCTAAGGACGCATGAGAAACGAAATGCTTTCTGGGTAATACATGTATATGTCAAAGGTCAATACCCCTAACTTAAACGTAAACAGCTCTTTTGTATAATGTCCTATACCTGTCCAGAGTCTGTTGGTAGATTTGCATTTAACAATGTAGAACGTTTTTCCTATGTATCAGGGGCCTTCACCTTTGACATATTACCCATAATGCATTTCGCTGCGCATGCGTATTAAAGCGTAAATAAGCACGAATCTCCTTATTGTTTTGCTGAGGGATATCAAAATGCCAAAACTAACATGCAGTACATCTTCTTGTCGCAGATGGCGCTGCTAGAGCAGTACTTCACCATGTACCTGAACTCCACCGTGCAGTGGATGAAGCGTAACGTGTGTCCGCCTGAGACAACGTTTATAGAAGAAAACAGGAAAGGTGAGGTATTCGTTTTTCTTCATTAGAAAATTACCAACCCTTCGTTGTAGCAAATACAGAGCAAAACAAATATTTTGGTTTATTCTATTTAGATTTCCAGCAACAATGAGGAATTGTCACCACGGTATATTTTTTATTTGCCTGAACTACAACGATTTTCTTTCATTTTGCGGTTTTCGAGAAAGTTTTTCTTGACGTGAAGAAATAATCAGTACGCCACATTTACTCCGTAAATCATCATGATGTCATGCTGATTCTATAGTTCTTTAATATCAGTCACTTGAGAGTTGCAGAAAAATGAAGACACAATAGAGCAAGCACAAATTAATGACGGCTAAGAATACCTTTTACTATGTTACCAACAGGTATATTCAGATGGCCGCTGACGCTAGCAGGTTTCCCGGCTCTTGCTGACTGTCCCTACGGCTCCATCCTTCCCTCCGCCCGCCTCATCCGCGACCTCATCCTGGACATCTCTCTCGGAGTCTTCCAGCATCAAGAGATTCCCGTGGAGAACTACAACGGCACCAGTCTAACCGACAACTTCCTCAACGCGCTCTGGACTAGCAGCTTGGACAACTTCGTGGAAAGCGATTTGTACAAGGAAGGGAAGGAGTTCTTCGAGAGCATCCTCAACAAGACAGGCGAGGAGGCAAAGCATCGCAGACGGCGGTGGTCTGAGGAGGGAGCCGAACGGATCGTCATCCGTCGACCGGAGGTACGACCCCGACATCTGGGCCATTTTAGCACGTCTGACCATGGAGGTAATGTAGAAGTGGAGAGCTTCAACAGTAGCGAGACGACCAACCAGACTCAAGATCAAGAACCTCCACCGAGAAACAAGGTTGGCATACATAAAAGTTTATCAATCGAAGCCTTGCCACGTACCTAAGTAAATAGAATGTCACGTCACCCAATTACAAAGGCTAACAAACGACTTCAATGTGCAAAGTAGTTGGTTAAACGATACCGAAGAAGGTGCAATTCGGGTTAATAATCCGGTACTTGGGACATTGTTATGGTACTATTTTGTTTCCTTTGCTGTGCTAGTACTAGTATTTGATACCTGTTAGTAGTTGGTAGTTCCATCATTGCAGTTTACTCTACGTCCATCAGTTTGCACAATAATCGTTAGGCCCCCGGCCCTTTCCACTAGGCGGCGATCATGCTGCGCTCTCACTGCGACCTAAATAGGATATGTTTAACCTTCACTTTCACACTGGGTATATCATACAAAACGTAACAGAGTGACTGAGAAGACAACAAAACACACCGAGTGTAAAAATACTAGTTTCTTTTGTATAGAATTCGTTGACCGATATGTCACAGAGAGCGCGGCAAGAGCGCCGTCCTAGTGGAAAGGGGTTATAGCAGCAATACTGGTACATATGTACCGCAATACTTTATGTCTTGCTCGCTGGCAATTATAAAGTTTCGTCTGTTGACCTAGGTGACGTGGGAAAACTTCGCTAACGTGTTGTTACACATGGAGCTGCTCCTGCGCAGGGCCAGCCGGAAGTGTGTTCAGAACGAGGATGGCACGGTCAGCTGGACAGAGCCCATGACCTGGATGTGCCGCTCCAAGGACAGCGCGCCGTTCGAGGACCTGTACAACGTGAGCTCTTTTATTTTACGTTCATGATAACATCGACGGGCGCTACTATGTTGGAATTGTACATAGCACATTTCGATCGCTATCATGTTTCAGTCCCAGTTATGGGCCGGAGTCTAGCCAGACAGTTTAAAGAGTTCGGTCAACATCAGGTTTCCGTCCAGAGTACAGTTTCAAGGCTGCAGTACAATCATAGATTACTAGTCGGCGCTTCAGTACCACTTCTAGCTACTAGTAATATTATGTGTCTGCTCAAGGAGGCTTATATAATATAACCTCCTTGGTTTGGTTTACACCTATTTGGTAGAGCCAAGTGTTATACTTACCCTAACATATCCAAAAGCAGGTCACTTCACTTATATTTAGCTCAACAAGACACAAGAGACTTTTGATTTTTATGCTCAAACGTCTGATCATACTTCAACAGATTCTATCAGACAGCGCTAGGGTGGAGGCGTTTATATCAAGCATAGAACACGTGACCGGTGACCTTGGTAACATCAAGACCCCGGATGTAGAACTGACCCTCAACATGTTTGAGACTGCGCACAAGGTGGACAAGATCTACACCCCAGAGGTAAAACTGATCCTTATGTTATATTATTGTATGATATTTCATAAATCCCTCTCGCTTGTAAACCTCGCAATGTTTACCTTGAAGTTCATAACAACGGAGGTATTTTTGTCGGCCTGTGTATTTGTTTTTTTCCTGGTGTTTGTCTGTAGTGACAGAATGCGAGGCGGAAGATAGTGTAACCACAAACTGACAGGATGGGAAGGCTGGTTTGGCCGGAGTTCAGATTTTGGTTCCACTGTCTAACAGAAAAAATGCACAAAAAGAATTAGCGACAAATTGAAAATAATGAATCAAACAAAATGTTTACCAAGAATCATATTCCGAAGATCTTCGAACGCTACCTTGTTTTGGATTGTGTTGGTTGCCCGTTCTCATTCTTTAAATATGCTAAGTCATAGGGACTTCCTTGCATCAGTCACCAGGTATGATACTGGCGTATGATTGAATTACTTACGTATTTTTTTTCAAGATCGCCTCCACTCTCATTGAGACGATCAGCAGTCTTGTGGGATCGTCCCATGGAGCGCTGAGCTTGGAAGAAGCGCGTCGGTTAGTTGTTTTTTGTCGAAAATTGTTTTGACAATGATGACATAATGACCAAACAATCTAAAAAGGACATCTCCAATGGTTCACCCATTTTCAGATAGATAATATTGATTTAAAAGGTAAGATCCATATAGACTTCTCCATATTTTGCAGCAATACTGTAATAGCAGCTAGACTTGTTTTTGGTTTGACATACTGTAAAATGCCGAAATGTTCGCGGTGGTTTTATCTTCGCGGTTTTTGCGGTGGACACTTCACAGCGAAATTAAAACTACCGCGATTCCGCGAACAATTTTCCATGGCAGTAAAATCCTACAGAACATGGTGCTACCGCGAAATTAAAACCGCCGCGAAAAGTCCTTTTCCCCGCTGCCGCGAAATTAAATCCTCGCGAACTTAAATGCATTTACAGTATTATCTTGTCCTTCCAGTCTGATCCTGTTGATCAACACAATCGTGGATGACGCCATGACAGACAACATGACGTCATACTCAGTGGTGACGGACAATGTCGTCGTCAACATAGAGAAGGTAATGCATAATTGGACAGTGCCAAATTGCACCAGGCATTCGCAAAATGGCGCATTTGGTCACCTGAAATTTGCCTTTGTATTTGTTTATCATTCCTTTATCATTTACTATTTGTACCTGGTGTATCTGGCAGTTCTTTAATTTCCTTATTCATCGCTGCTGGATAAGATTCTATCTTTTTATACATGACAATATTCATCTTTGCACGTGTGACAATTCTTTATGTTTGGAACTGCAATGTTAGCAGCGACACCTAGCTGCAGTGTGGAGTAGAACAAGTCAGTATTTCATTCAATGAGGAAGGTGACAGATGGTCACTGAAACGTCGAATGTGATTATATATATATACAGGAATGTCTTTTTATGCATAAAGGCATGCATCTGTTATCCAGAGACTTAACGATATTCAAATGTAACAGGTTGTTTCGCAACAATGTCAGCTCGCAACCGTCAGTTCGCAACAAGGCAAGTCTTTTCGCAACAAGGCACAAGTCGTTTCGAATCATTTGAATGGTACTAATCTTGATATAGCCTAATAGCCTAATAGTATTAGAAATCGTATTCCTAACATAATTATACTCCTCCCGCGTAAAAATCTTACCGGGTGCGAAAGACAACCCCAGCGGCAGTCGGTACAGTTTCATACGCGGCGTGCACAGGTAGGGGTATAATTATGTTAGGAACCCGATTTCTAATACTATTAGGCTGTCAAGATTAATAACATTTAAATGTTGCAAAACGACTTGTACCTTTCTGCAAAAAAGACTTGTACCTTGTTGCGAAAAGACTCGTCTTGTTGCGAACTGACATTGTTGCGAAACAACCTGTAGCCTATTCAAAGTGACAACATCACGATATGTTTTGCCTTGCAGGTTGAACCCCAGGCGTTTCCCGGTATGACCTTCGTGTCTCTACACAATCCGTCCAACCTCACCAACTGCACGGATCACGGAGGGTCAGGTATAAATTACATTACACCAAGTACTGTAAATGCAGAAATGTTCGCGGTGGATTAATGTTCGCGGTTTTCGCGGTGACCACTTCAACGCGAACTTAAAACCACCGAGAACATTTTTCATTTATGGTATTAGACTGCAGTCTATGGTGTTACCGCCAACTTATATCCACCGCGAAAAGACCTTTTTCCCGCTACCGCGAAATGAAATCCCCGAGAACTTCAATGCATTTACAGTACACAGATTCGGATCTTTCAGCATACCTTTAAGCGCGCGTAAAGGTTCCGTTTGGTTACTCGAATGAAGATTCATGCAAGTTTGACTTAAAGGACAACGTCATATTTCCAAACCGGGGCCCGACCGGGCAGCTTTCAGCAACGAAATGTACGATATAAAAGATACCGAGCTACACAAGACGTAAAGGGAATAGTCATGGGCAGTATTTGGGTATACTGTTAAGTTCGCGGTGGTTTTAATTTCACGGTAGCACCATGCACTGTAGTCTCTTACTGTTATGGAAAAATAGTCGCGGTGATTTTAAATTCGCGGTGAAGCGGCCGCCGCGAAAACCGCGAACATTAAACCACCGCGAAAGTTTCTGCATTTACAGTATTCTATTTTTCGTTTCCACAAATAGCCCGACCGGGCGCCGACCGAGTTTGGAAATGTGGCGTTTTTATATAGCGGCTATCCTAACCAAGATTTGATTTAGATCAGGTCATGTAGTAATGGAGTAAATATGTCAAATGTGTTCTTCAATCGTTGGACCAATTTTACAAAAGTTAATCTATCATGAATATAAAAATGTATTTCATCCGAAGGAAACATGACGCTAAGGGACCACGTGTTCCAGACGATCCCAGGGGACCTACAGGAGACAGTGGAGCGGATAGACATCTCCGTGCTGAGCGAACTCATCTTCATCCCACATGCTGTCTTTGATGATTCCGATGTCAGGTACCGGTGTGATGATGCATTTTTACATTAGGAAGAAGGTTATGATTTCTGTGGTTGTGTGTGTGTTTGTATGGCTGTGTGTATGTGTGTGTGTGTGTGTTGGGCAGGGCGTGTGTGTATGTATGTATGTGTGTGTGTGTCTGTCTGTCTCTCTCTCTCTCTCTCTGTGTCAGTGTGTGTGTGTGTGTGTGTGTGTGTGTGTGGATAGCATAAGTCGAGAAACTGTGGGTAGATCGTTACGACATCTAGTGTGTGAGTAGATGTCAGGTCAAAGCAAAAGACAAGTTTTATTGTGGACCTTCCAAGCGGTTTTTAACGTATAGCAATAGGACGTACACCTTTGCATATTCCACATGTAATTCATCATAGAGATACGATAACAATTCTTGTTTTGACATTTGAAATTCCAGGGATACACTTGATGTAAACTGCTCGTGGAACCACAGCCACAACTCGCAGGCCATCCAGTTCGTACTCTACGAGAACGACCGGCTCTTCCCTTCCGACATCAACGGACAAAACGACTTACGCAACCGCACAAATTCTCACGAGAGCTACGGAGGCCCGGGTTCGGCGTCGCTTCTAGAGGAGGGCCGCCAGATGAAGATCGGCAGCAGGGTACTGGCCAGCAAAGTACAGGGACGATGTGTGAGGAACCTGACGGAACCCGTGGTCATTATCCTCAAACATAAGATGGTAAAAGTCGTGGATTTACGCAAGCCAGTTGGGAACATTAAGAAATGTTTTGTTACCTCATTGAAAGCTGAGGTATTGTAATCAGTTGGTGCTTTTTTTTCGGGTGTGTTTGTTTGTTTGTTTTTCTGGGTATTCGCAGTTCTAGATCTGCAATCTGCATTTGAATGCTAGGCACCTTGTGGACATTAGCAGGGTGCAGTAGGTCAAAGATGCCTGAAAGGTCACAGGAAATGTGGTTGGCTCAAGTCCAGAGTTTTCCTTCTGGACTTGAGCTGTACTGAAACCAACGTTAACAGAGTCGGGAAAATGTTTGCAACAAGACGTTTTACTAGTATTGATATTGGCTGTTATGGGATGTTTTTCCGTTTTAATTTACAGAAGGGGCGAACTCCCACGTGCGTGTTCTGGGACTTCGATGCCGCCGGTAGGGAACATTTAAGACTTTCCAGTTGATGTTGGTTTTCCGTGTTTTTTTTGCTTATATATAATATTAAAAATCTTCGGAGATTTGCCTTGTCTTACAACTGCATGGAACGTGTAGTTCGGAACTGCAATTATACTAGGGGTGCTGGTGCTACCACTGCCAACGTTTGCTGCGGTAAACATGATGTTCTAATATTGAAGGGTGTTCGTGATGACATTGTGATTGCAATACATTTAAGCACTGTAGTGGGAGCTGACAAGAACTATGTTTGGTTCTTCCGACAGGTGGCGCAGGAGCTTGGTCAACTGAAGGATGCTGGGTACACCAAACCGTCGATGACGTCACGGAATGCCATTGTAACCACCTGACTAACTTTGCCTTGATAATGGTACGTCTTTACTCGACTGGTTTTTCGAAAACCTTCTAATATTGAATGGAGGTAGTTGAAGAAGGAAACTGTCATCGGAAAATAATTTTCTTGAAACATACCTGGAAACATATTAAAGGATGGAATGATATTGCTGGCCATTGAGCCATCAAGAAATGTAATCAAGCCCTTGTTCGGGAATAAAATGGTTGTAATATATCTCCAATGAGACTTACCAATAAACAGTTATAGTATAATTACAGACAGTGAGATAGAAGGAGATGGAAAACTTACGTTGATGGCATTGCTGCCCCTACGGCCGGTGAGGCTATGGGACCGGTGAGGTGAGTGAGGTGAGGTGAGATATCTATGATCTCAATGAAGATGTGTATCTTTTTTCTTGTCCACGCTCAGGACATTGCTGACCAGTTGGGTGCCGGACCGTTACCGGTGGAACACCGCACGGCGCTGAACTGGATCTCCTGGCTGGGCTGCGGACTGTCCATGGCCGGACTCATCGGTACACTGGTGGCGCTTCTGTTCGTCAGGTCCGTAGATTGAAACTCACACCTGCACGCACCAACAGGCAACACACATACACATACACACGCATGCACACACACACACCCGCGCGCGCGCATACACGTCTTATACACGCACACACACACACACACACACACACACACACACGCACACACACACGCGCGCGCGCACACACACACACACGCGCGCGCAGACACGCGCACACACCCACACACACGCGCAGACACGCGCAGACACGCGCACACACACACACATGCAAGCACAAACACACACACACACATACACTCATGGTTGAACAATCTTCATACGATGAGCATATAGTTGGAATTCTAGGCAAGTCCTTATCTCGACCATTGTTTCGATAACAATGTCAAGATGGCATTTTCAGATCATTTACGAGTACCTTTGACAGATTGCCCAGATGTCCTGTCGTCGCACATGGGTTCTGATCTCTGCGAAAGTGCAAATTCCGTCGTTTGTTTGAAGTGTTTCTTGTGAACTGTGCTTCCCCCAGGAGTCTGCGCCAACTGAAGACCACGCCCTGTCACATTAACCTGAGCGCAGCCATGCTGCTGGCCATGGTGAGTCTACAGGTCGGCGTGAAGCAGACAGACAGCAGGGTGGTGTGTGGAGTACAGGCCGCGCTCATTCAGTACTTCTTACTGGTACGGTAACATACATCATTTTCTATATCGTTATCTTCGGTAACTGATTGGGATAAAGGTTTATCAACTCCGTGTACAGAAGATTTGTTTTCGGTGTGTATGTTTGTGTGTCTCCTGGATTATTTTAAAATACGTAGAGTGAAAGGAAGTGAGTGGGAAGATGGTGTCACCGCATAGGTCAAGCTTTCGAGTGATGGAAAGTATCAGACATGACAGGTCATGGGGTCAATGGAAGATGCTACTCATTCACGGGGAGGTAGTGTTGCTGGTCTGTGTCTTTACATAAGCTTAAACAGTAATGTACCTGTATTATTTTGTTTCTCATTCATATTGTGTTCTATTGACGTAAAATTATATTTTCCTTTACTTTAACTTTCTCTCTGTCGCCTAACGCCATAACCAATAGAGAGTTCTTGGCCAAACTGCCACCTACAGTGGCAAAATTATTCAGATACGCTTTGCCTTTAAATCGTCTTTCTACAACTTTTGATAGCAACACTTTATTTTTCACTTTATTTTGGTTCCATTTTGCTATCCGTTATTGCAGGTATCGCTAGCATGGATGGCAGTGGAGGCACTACTGATGTACCAGAACCTGGTCAAAGTTGTCCTGACACCACCTCGGTTCTTCTTCTGCAAATCCTGTGTCACAGCCTGGGGTAAGAGATATTTTAAACTGCTGGCCATACACTAATTGTCACAATATTGCAGTTTTCATATAATTACGGGTTCACGATATCGAAATCTGGTTTAATCTCGTCGCCATCCTAGGCCAGAGATAGCCTCTGGTCGTCATTATGTTCATGGCCACATTTTTTAAGAGCCATGTGCTTTGTTGAAAATGTACAAGAAACAGATACAAGCTCGAGTTGTGTATTGATGTGAAGCGGTATACAGATTACAAATGTTCCTACTTCTGCAGTTGTTCCGGCCATCGTAGTTACCGCATCTGTCTCACTTCGCTGGGACTCTTACGGAGCGGATGACAGGTAAGAAGGACACGAAGGCATTCAAGTCATTGTGATTTTTTATGCAGAGGTGACTAATGAAATGTAAAAAAGAGATGTATATCATGATCATGTGTACGAAATAGGATGAAGGTTGGAATATAAAGACATCAATTAGATAAAACAATAAAATGATAAATGAAGACCTTTTTTGCCATACTGACCAGGTCACAACAAAATATGTTCAAAGATAACGAATATAAGGCACGCTAGCTTTATTTACTTCAACCTCTCCTAGCTTTTCAGATATAGTAGAATGTATATTATTCTACACAATCGTCAGATGTGTGACGATGTGTTGTATCCTCAGTGAAAAAAGGGAGATGTTGTATTTTTTTGTTTGTGTGTATGTTTGTGTGAGTGCGCGCGTATGTGTCTGTTTTGGGGATATTTGTGGTCAGCATAAATTAAGAGCCTCAAGTGCCCCCAAGTGTGTAACCATGGTACAGCAGCAGTTAATCCAGTTTTTGTACCTTAAAGTCTTCAAATGACTTTGTGGTAGCAGGAAGCTTTCGTTGCTAGGAAGGAGTAGTGTAATTTTGTTCTCACGCTTCTTGCTCCAGATGTTGGATCTCTGACGCCGCTGTGTTCTTCGCGACGTTCTTTGTGCCCTCCATGATCATCGTGGTGTTCAACAGCGCCATCTTCTGTCTGGTGATCCGAGCGGTGCTGGTGCGGAAGGTTCCCGGGGACGGGTTCACCACCCGCCGCAAGGACCGCGTCAGAGAGGCGCGGAGTGCCATCGGGCTCATGGTCCTACTTGGTAAGGAATTATCGATATCACTTTGAATAATTTTTACAGCCTCCGGTATGGGCCTGGTCATATTTGCGTACGATTGTCGTACTATTTGAAACTAAGAATATTCTGGAGATAGTCGTCCATGTTGATGGCATTGCTGCCCCTACGGCCGATGAGGCTATGTGACCGGTGAGCTGAGGTGAGGTGAGGTGAGTCGTGAATGTGTCTTACAAAATTCGGCCTGTTTCTAATAGTAGTCACCATCAAACCGTGAGGCACTCTTGCCTTGCCTCGCTTTTAGCCTATTTGACACATTTTCAAACGTTTGTTTGATGTAGGAATGTAAGGTCTGTAAACGGTAACACTACAGCGCAAGCGTTACCGCGATTGCAAAATAGCAGTCACTCAAGCAACCGGGTATGATTTTTAAACGGTTAGACATCTCAGATAGCATCCACTATCTTTCATCAGTAACAGTAACCGTTACAACATTGTGCGTTTCCATAGGTCTCACCTATCTCTTTGGAAGCTTCACCGTTGGGGGCGCTCGCCTGGTCTTCCAGTACATCTTCGCCGTCACCAACTCCATCCAGGGCTTCCTCATCTTCCTGTTCTTTGCCGTCATCCCTGTCTACAGACAGAGGAAGTCGAAGAAAAAGCGGTCTGACCTCCACAACAAGATCCCGCCCAAGAGTCGGTCCAAGATTTCCGTAGTATCTCTTGACGTTTCTTCACGACGTCTTCGCAGATCGTCCTCACAGTCGACGGTGGAAAGCTTCACGGATGACTCCGAAGCGGTTAGGCGGAAGGTTGGCGCGCTTCCGGTTGTGGAGGAAGAGTCATCCCCGGAAACCGACGATGATGGCCGAACGAGTACGGATATTCCCGATGAGACCCGAGCACCAGATGAGCCAGAAGGTCAAATGTTTCGTGCTAACACCGAGACAGAGAGACATGATAACCAAAGGAAGCCTAATTTTACCTCGTCCCCTCACGGGTACTGCACGCGCGGTCGTATGTTTGGACAGGGTTTCCTCAGAAGAACCCAAACGTCTACCTCTGAAAGTCAAGTGGACTTGACTCTATGGGACGACGAGCAGAACTGAAATTGTACAAGATTTGTAGACGTCTCTACCAGGCTTCGTAGATCGGTGGACTAATTGTAGAAATTGGACAAATAGAGTCATAGTACACTAGGGGAGTCAGCCGGGCGGAACAATCATTTCCTCACTACGTAGGTCACAAGCTGTTCCCTAGCCGGCTGTACTTCTCTGGCCGGCAGCTTACCTCTATTTGTTCAATTTCTATGGTTTTCCTAGCGACCTATGGAGTCTGGTAGAGACTACTAGGTTTGCAAATGTGTGACAGGTCATTAAGTGTAATATAACCAGTTGCTGCCGCGCATCGTGTGCCTGCGAACCTGGTGAGTTATACCCCTGTCACATTTGGCGATAATCAATCGGACGACGATTCTGCGACAATCGCCCAAGCCTCGCTTATAATTAAAACTTTATTGCACAACAACTGTAGAAGGTATAAAGTATGGCTTTTATGTAACAGGGACGGTTTTCTGGTGAAAAATACGCGCAACCCTCTGTCGATCTTAAATATGGCCGATCTTCCATCGATACGCCCGAAGATCGTGGATAATGTGACAGGGGTATTACGACACCGAAGGGCGGTTATACCGGCTATATCGAAGGTCCACCTATCACAACTGTTTTCTCTACACGACCAATACGTTCTGTTCTAGTTTAGGAAACGAAATTATACCCCTTTATTTTTAAAAGTCACACCTTCTGATGATACCTCACCGAAACCTCAAATATAAGAGTTTAAACTGTATCAGAAAGATTTTCCATCTGATTAATTCTGATTTTTTCCCCATAAAACAAGTGTAGACAAATGGTCTATGTATGGCAGACACTAAGATACATTAGGAGCTATCATCATAGTTGAATTAGAAGAAAAAATGCCGAGGTTGAAAAAAAGTAGTGAAAAGTACCTTTTTGAAAAGAATGAAAGTTTATGAGATATTCAACCGGAAAAAACAAATGCACAAATGAAACATATCTATATTCACTTCAATTATCTTGTAGGGTGTGGTTTCATGACTCCAACAGCGCATGCGCAATGTGATGCATTTTAAGTAATATGTCAAAGGTGAATGACCCCGAAACAGAAATAGAATGTCTGTGCATGTATGTAAAGCTACTCGCCAAGCAGAGGTTGAATCGCGCAGATATAGTAGTAGTCGGAAAAATTACACGGGCGCCCGACTACTACTATATCTGCGCGATTCAACCTCAGCTTGGATAGTATGTAAAGCATGGTAGAGACAAGAAAGGTTTATAATTTAACGGCCTTCAGCTTTGACCTTGCGCAAGTGCAGCTAGAACCACGAATCCCCTTATTGTGAGATAGCTATATGCACACCCGCGTAAATAACTTGGTTGGCAATTATTCATAAAGTAAGGTTCTTTTGGCACAACCAAGGAGTTCTTACTTCCGACGTTTCGATGTCAATCAGACACCATCATCAGGGTAGAATGACTGGAAACTACTTCTTGCTGCTACTTATAGGGAGGAAAACAGAAGACACGCTGGATTAAGGAGGCAGTCTGGATCACAAAATCAGCTCCAGTCATGAACAGAGACGAGGGGAATACCAGCTGAGCCACGTTTGGGACGGCATTCTTGCTGCTGCAGCGCCACCTATATCGGCTATAAGTAGCTGCAAGAAGTAGTTTCCAGTCATTCTACCCTGATGATGGTGTCTGATTGACATCGAAACGTCCTTGGTTGTGCCTTGCAAGAACCTTTACTATATGAGCTATATGCATACTTAAGCGTGGATGACAAGACCTGACCACCTCACTATGCATTTTCCCCATGTTAAATTGTGATGAATCCTAAATTAGGGGCGGCACAAAAAGTGACACATGCTGGCATGCTTTTACTTTTTGTGTTGCATCATTCTCAGGGACATCAAATACCAATGTCTCTCCTGGAAATACAATAGTTCAAAACACTGTTGCAATAAAGATCCCTTAAAAAAAATCAAAATTGTCTGTATGAATTGAATTATTACAATTGAATAAACGTAAGGTAGCTTACACCATTAGATAAATGTATATATATATATATATATATATATACATATGTATATATATATATATATATATATATATATATATATATATGCCAAGCCCTTCTTGACATGTGGTAGACTTGTTCTTAAAAACTGGAAGTGCCCATTTTTTTTAGGCCTTAACCAAATGTTAATTTGAAATCCTAACATGACGTCATCAGAAAACAATATGGCAGCATTTTTTGAACTCGAAGTGTCGTCCATTTCTAGGCCTGCCCCGAATGCTTGAGATTTTTGTTTGAAGTGGTCAGTCCTTACATGACGTCATCAGAAAACAATATGGCGGCTTTGTTCAGAACTCGAAGTGTCGTCCTTGCGCTGTTCCCCCAGTTAGTAAATGTTTGAAATGTTTTGTTTTTACCTTTGACATGGCAATATATTGTGTGGACTGTGGAGTGAGATTTTAATCTGGAAAGATTGAATAATGTTACATTATCTCGAGGAGATTAAAAAGGTTTAACCTCCTTGATTATCCTGAATACAGATTTTGATTGGTGTCGTTAATCTAGCCCTATTGATGGTTATGTGGAGTACCCCATTGACATTTCCAACACCCTCCAAGATACACAGGGCTAGGTCATTGTACGCGGTCAAGAGGGTTTTGGTTTGTATTTCCCAGACCGTAAATTTCCAAAATAAAGAAGTCTCTGGGGACAAAGCTTCAACGACAAGCTGCAAGGACTAACCGAAATAGATGATATGGCATAAGGTTTCATCCAGTAAAAAACAACAAGCAGCTTTACGAACAAGTGCTAGTATATCACTGTATTCAAATAGAGCAGAAAGTAACACTAGTACATACACCACTCACTCAATGCTACCACACGTTTATAGCTACACTCAACTAAACTAGTCTCAATTATGCAGCTACACTGAAGGCTTACAAACTAGTGTCGCTTCTAAAACTATAGCTAAGCTCAAGGCTAACACACTTCTACAACTACACTCAATGCTGCTACGCTACGTGATATTTTCTTATTTTTGAAGGGGAGTTTCTTGTCATTTTGTAATGAATCGTAGGAAGGGAAGGAAATTCCTTGTTCTTTTTTGTAAACCATGTGACAAGCAATGCAAGCTATTTGGGCTAGCCGTAGGTTTACTTGATTCGGTGCGATGCAGAAGGAGGCCGCTTAAACTTTAAGAGAGCCTTGCGCATACTGAAAACCGCATGCGCGCAAAAGAATGATAATTATAAAACGTCGGTGTCCCTACAAGTCTTTGAAGCTGTCTAAAGCTAAGGGCACAACCCGCCGTACGTGTGAATATGCGCTGTCTACGTGCCAAGACATGGGCAATCTTTTTGGATCCATAAGTGGTAAGTACCGCCTCCGTACGAACTCGTAGGGAATCCGACGGATTTTGGAGAACGCAGACACGCCGTAAAACTTTACGTGCAGGCAAAACTTTGTGTGCCGTGCTTTGACGTACACCCTCCCTGCTCTTGCCAGTCGTTCCCCACGTTTTCAGAAATACGTGGCTGACGTGGCCTCCAAAAAAAGTACGGACAAATTGCACGTACGGCGAGTTGTGCCCTTAGCTTAACGTCCTTGCAAAAGGAAGAGAGATAAACAATTATAGCATCACCGAATCAAGCACCAAACCATTGCCGTTTTCATTTGCCTTTTGATATACGCACAAGGACAACCGTACAGAACTCATGAATTTTTAAACAGTCCCACCAAAGGGATAGAAAGACGGCCTTGTTGAAAAAGAAATACTGACCCAATTTCGGACGACATTTTGCCAGTAAATTTTGGGTTATAAATTCGAGATAACTGTGGCGAACGGCATTTTCTAGGTCGTCCATACAATTTCCGTGGAAACAGTGCCCCGCTTCGTTGCCAAGGTGATGACGCGGCATTCCGTCGCCATGGTGATCACAAGTGTCGTCACAATACACGTCTTGCATGTCGTCATCAGACATGGACGATACCAAAATTTTATCCTATAGGGATGCACATTTGAACACCTAGAACTCTGAAAATGCAACAGCACTGTAGAAATTTGCAATATGAGACACTTTCAGCGTTCACTAAAACATAAACTATCTTCTGTGATTCTTTTGTTATTATTCTTGTTTTTCAAAAATAAACGGATCCCCCTAAACAAGAGTGTGCCTTTCCTTTGATGACGTCGCGCGGTCACCGGCAGGGCATGCGATGTTCTCCAGTCAGGCGGTGTTAAAGTTTAATGATGGATGAGTTTGACAGCCTGTCATTTGACAATGGAGAGAAAAACGCGCTCGGTCTTTAGGGAAATCACCAAAGTGGAGAAGGTCAAAAAGTCAGCAAACCCGCCTAGCAACGCCAGCTGCCAAGGACCTTGGAAGATATCTAAAACCTTAACGCAACAAAGAACAGAAGAAGACGACTATTACTACGTCCAGTCTTATCATGCCACCTCGGTAAAAAAGAGCCGCGCTAACTCCAGAGCTTCGTCTGTTTCCTCCCGAGTTTCTTGGTTGGGCCATGCGACTCCGAGAAAGAGTAGAGCCATACAAAGGGTACGGCGGCTTTCAGAAAAGATCACAGAGCTCGAACGTCCACGTCGACATCTGCCCGAGTTGATCACGAGTAGGTCTGCGTCATCATTCGTGGAAGGGTCTAGAAGAACGCCGAGTTGGGACTCACAGAAATACTCCAAAACAGCACCGGCACGTTTGACTTCAATACGCGAAGGACAATATCCATCTGGTACGTTACGTTTCCCTCCTATTCTCATTTCTGAATCGTCCACCACACAAAAACGATAGACGTTGTGACAGGAGTGTAAAAGTCTTTCTTTTTCTGAAGATGAATAATTGAGCATGTCGACTTTTGGTGGTGGCGGGAACAATGGACGACAACAGGTCGTTTCAAAGGGGACAAATTCTGGGATTTGGCCTGAATGGAAAAGTGGACTATTCATAATGATATGCGCGGTTACACCGCATAGCAACAGCGGGAAAAGCTTACGACATAAGGACGTCGTAATCCAGATCGGGGATTAGAATATTCAATATCAGTTTCCAAAACTGCACGGAAGGACCAGCAGCGATGGTCGAACTTGTATTATGACAAAGGACAGGAAATAATGCTGACGACGTCAACAGAAGGGCACATGACGCATTCTGACTGTGAAGTAATTGTAATGTAGACCTCCCATAGGTAAATTGGCTTCGTGGTTTGAGCTACAGGATGTGATGTGTTCATATCTTAGAGACCGACTGAACAAGAATAGGTTGCCACATGTCCCTCTCTTTGAGCCCGGATGTGAAATTCGTCGAAAATGATCACTATTCGGGCATTTGAATGAGGAAAGACAGCGCTGTACGAAAGGAGTTGGCTGTGTGTTCTCGAGATGAGCACAGTCAGTCGTTTTCCGCCGCTGCAAGTGTCTTCTTTGGTGGAGAGTGAGAAGAATAGACCGAGGTCTCACGAGATACCAAGGCAGGCTCAAGAGGATGGGGAATCCAGCGAGAAACCTCGGCCAAAGTCTCAGGAACTTCCCACGATCAGGGGCGCTTCGAGAGCGGGGTGGCGTACGGCGAAGTCTAGAGTTGTGTCCGGAGCACGGGCAGGTCGTGACCCGGGTTTGAGTTTAAGGCCGCCGCCACACAAGGGACGCAGTCCGTCCCCGGGTCTCCGGGCACGGTCAGGGTGGGAGAAACAAGATGGCGACAGGACCCCGTCAGAGGAGATGGACGATCGCAACCGATCCAGCAGAAACAGGTTCTATCGGACCGCTGCCATGGCAACGAGATCGCAGACGCTTCTGGATATAAACCGCCATCTTGTCCCGTCAAACGCTTCTCCACGTCAACAACGAGATGACGACACGTTATCACGAAGTGGTTATCAAGAAAAAGGCATTCTAGAGAAGAAGCATGGAACAAAAATTGATGAAGCAATGAGCGGGAAATATGATTCATATGGGCACTCAAAGGTCAATGTGACGCGTACGTCAAGTACCGACAGACTGGCACAAGAAAACGTAAGACTAAGAGAAGAAACTCTCTATTCGCCTCTTGTGAATGAAATTTCCCGTACAGAATGCGAAGATCGAGTTGAGAAAGAGGGCTATAGTCTGATACAGTTAGAGAAAAAGCAACAAGCAACAGGCGTTGATACATCCTACTCAACTCTCGTGGGTAAAATCTCACGAGAAGATGAAAAACATCGAAAAGAGAAAGACGACCATAGCCGGATGCAGTTGAGCAAAAAGCAACAACCAACAGGTGGCGAAACATCATCTACCTCAACTCTCGCGAATAAAATCTCGCGAGAAGATGGCAAAGATCGAGAACAGGTAGAGCGCCACAATTTGATACATTTGACCAAAAAGCAACAATCGGCAGGCGCCGAAACATCTGATTCAGCAACTCTCGTAGATAGATATAAAATCTCACATGAAGATGGGAGAGAGGACAGCAGTCTGCCATTGGCGATTGAATCAACAGGGGGCGCTTATTTGAGTGCGGGTCTCTCGTACGGTTACAAGTTGTGGAACGAGATCTCGAGATGGGGCAACCAGGATAGTTCCAGATTTTCCAACTCCTTAAAACTGTTGAATCGCATCGAATCTGGCATCGGGAACATGCTTGGCGAAAGAACAGCAAAACAGGCGGGAAAATCTGAAGAGAAAGCACAGATAGAGACAGAGAACTCTTTTCGGAGCACACAGAACAGTGAAAACACTTCGTGCGAACCTTTGGAGAGTGCGTTGGGATGTGTGAATGACGAAACAGAGGATGCAAACCCTGACGAAAAAGAACACGCATTCACATCACATGGAAGTGGTGAGACTGACCATACTACAACGAGTACAGACGTGCCGATTCGGGAGTACAGTAAAACGGCGGGAAACGCGAACTCATGGTGCCAAAAATCGTACGACGATTATTACGTCACCACACTTGAGTACAACAGACCACGGCACCCAAAAAAGGATTATCTGACTCAGAAAAACGGAAAGACCGTAGTTAACGGTGAAGTTAACACGTACGAGGACTACTTCATTTCCTTCAATAGTAGAAGTAAGTTCAAGAGGGTTTGACCACCTCTTTTGGAGTATGATGTTTTAGATGTTTCAGTGAATTTGGCCTCCTACATGTAACCTGGAGTTTCCAAAAAAAGATTCCCTTCTAAAGAGCGCCACCTTGCTCCTGCGCTGAAAATTACAGTCTTCTTTGCAAGAAATGTATTTCTAAAACATGAACCGAAACTTCCTACAAGTGGTTTTATTTCTTGCAGCCTATATTTATAGTGCAGTGAACAATAAGATTTGTGTAATGTAACATTATTCCGTGTTATGCAAGGACAGATCTGCTAAAATCATATGTGATATGAGTAACCTTTGAACGGTAAGAACATATCAAAACAATCTTAATTTTTGTAAATTTCAGTATACCGCAACTAACCTTTATGATATTACTGCCTTGTATCTAATATGAGCACTTAAAGATTAATAAATATGACCTAATTATGATGTCCCTGACTTTTATATATTGTCATCTAATAATTTGTCCCTGCTACAAATGCAGTCCATTCAATGGCTCCTCCTAGCGACTAAGGTTATACTGCACCCGTCAGGAAGCCCAACACTTCACAGCAGTCGATCTTGGCAGACTAACAAACACGAATGCAATTGCATTTGGTCCGTTTTTATTACGAATAGTATTGACGTTTGGAGATGGTAGCTTTCTAGAAAGATATTATTACACGCACGTTACAAGAACTGAATACTCGACCACTTATACTGGTATAATGTGAAGGAAATATGCATCTGTATGTATGATCCAATGTTCCATCGTTCAGTTGACGAATTCTTTCAAATACTGTAATTCTTTATACTGAATGGTCACGTTCTAAAAGTCAAATAAACCTTCAAACTTCAAGCAACTTTCGGAGCCCTTTAACATTCCTTCGCCATTCACCGAGATTTGGTAATTTCAAAGGTCGTCTCATTTTTTCCTGGTCGCAGACAAGAGCGGTACTACAAATTCGGTTCTGAAAGTGAAAATGTACAAATCACTCGGCTTTAAGCCAATGAAAATGAACAGTTGCCCAGCCGCGCTATGAAGTCTTCAAACATATTTAGAATTAGCTTTCTGACGATTTTTTAAAATGATAGAGTTCTCTTAAAACGATAAATATTTGTATTCGCGGAGGTGGAGCTCATGTGACACCTGTCGAAGCGCCACCTATAACCCTGGGTTACCTTTATCCGCCGGTAACTTACATTCGGCTGTTTAAAAGCAGGATATTTTGGGATATCAATTCGACGGATGGTAGTTTCAAATTTGCAATATTCTAAAGATATTGCAGTTTGAAACTACCATCCGTTGACTTGATATTCCTAAATATCCTGCCTTTTTCAGACAACGGAGATAGGTTACCCTGCGAATAAAGGTGAACTACGTAACGTAACGACGAAAGAGAACAGAGCGTTGAGAAATGATACAATAGACAGTTTCCTTTGTTATAGAAGCGACTTCCTCTTTTATGATCAGTACAATACTGGTGACCATTAATCATAATACGTTTGATATCACTTCCCTTGTTAGATGTATAACAAAGGCCACAAACAGAGGTGGAGTGGTATATTATTCATAGTCATAAGGTGTATTTACAGTTATACAGTGTGTATTACTATTACAGCATCACAAATATTAGTGAAATACTAAGCTGGTACCAGGCGTAGAAGTAAACAGATTGAAGTGAACAAACATTTTATACATGGCAGTTATATGTGGGCATTTATTTACACCGTTCGCACCGAAAAAAAAAATAAAGTACACATATTCACCATAACAAAAAAACGTCACAAACTTAGCTTGAACATTAGTTTTCTTCAGATATTAAAGTTATAATTTTAGCTGGATTTAAAGCCTTGGTTCCTTCTCTACTGTTCTTGTTGTTCTCAACCTTCATAGAAGGCAATGCGTTAGTCATATGGAATACACAGTTTAGCAATGACCATTGTATTAAAAACAAAAGTGTATAAACGTATCTTGTTTTTTATACATTAACAGTTCCCTTGAATCTGTTATACATTAAAATGAATATACTTGTAGTGAGTTGCTACGCATTAAAATAGTTAACAGTGTATTGATGCGATGCATTTAACTACTAACATGTCCAGGACAAAAGATACGAAAAAGGAACTTCTGCTGCAATACCAAGCATAACCGCCAGGATGCCCGTGCTTGACATTGAACGTTGACCTCCTAAGACAAATCTCCATATTAAATTTCACCATAATCCAAACATAGGTTTTTAAGACCACAAGTATAAATGAAATGCAAACACAGACATACAAAAAACAATACCTCAACTTTTCATGGAGGTAATAAATATCAGTATGTAATATAGCCTCAATAATTAGAATGTCTGAATTCATGGTGAGAAAATTGGGTATCTCTTTGTACATGCATTCCGTAACCATACAGCTTATTCAAGTCAAAGATATACCTAGGTACATTGAACATGTGGTATCAAATACTGTAAATGCAGAAACTTTCGCGGTGGTTTAATGTCCGCGGTTTTCGCGGTGGCCGTTTCACCGCGAACTTAAAACCACCGCGAACATTTTCCATAGCAGTAAGAGACGGCAGTGCATATTGCTACCGCGAACTTAAAACCACCGCGAAAACTCCCTTTTCCCGCTATCGCGAAATTAAATCCCCGCGAACTTACATGCATTTACAGTATTCTACTTCTTGTGCGTCTTGCATTTTCGAAAAGACCGATAGACTGCCACCCTCCTCCAGAAATCCTCATACAGAATGTGACCGTTGACCGGCACCCTGTACTCGAACCCCTGCAGGTTCATGAGGCACATCCCCCTCCCGTTCATATGGAATAGTCTCAGGTCCACTGTAATCTGGTGGCGAGCCGCTAGGTGGCGCAGCCAGGTGCGCACGTCTCGCAAGTCCCACGACAACGGGTCTGGAGAGAGGCGGAGAAACGTACAAAGAATATTACAGCGTTGCAAGCATAAACAGTGGAAGATGTCTAAAATGTTTGAGATACCTAAAGTTTGAGACAGACATCAGAGAAGCGCAACATTGCAAGGAGGGGTATTCTAGAAATGTACCAAAATCTACCGAAATGTACAAAAATTTCTACAAGGCTAACAAAGTAGGAAATGACTATTTGTCTCTGGGCTAGAACGTAAAAACGCTTTTGTAAGTATCGCAAGGCCCCTGTCCCCATTTAGCTTGACGCCTAACGCACTGTAATCTAAATGCGATGTAAGTATGACTTTTGTAAGACTTGAATATCGGAGAAGGTGTAAAAGTAGAACTGAAAAGACAACGCACACAAAGCGGAAAAATCGTCCTTTATCTTCGAAGTCCATTGAGCGATGTGTAAAAGTTTCTGTCAAATGTTGCATTAGCAACGGAAATGCGTCACTACAGAGAAGAATTGGAATGACAACTGGTGACTGTTACGTATCGACACCTCGTGTACATGATAAATAAAGAGCAATAATAAAGTTACAGAAGTGCAGTTCTCCAAATTGTCTATTTTTATTGTATGGGAAGGGGAACAGTGTATCTAAAACGCATATGATGTGTCACTATGTGCCAAGGGAAGTACGTATACGGCTGGAACCTACTAGTAGTATGTTGGCATTTCATCAACAATATAACAACTAATGTTTAAGCCTAGTACATACATTTTGAAAGGTAGGCCAATAAGGCTTAGCCATAGGTCCCAATTCCTACCCCGGGGCCCGACCGGGCAGCTTTCGTTTCCGCAAATTATCCCGGTCGGGCCCCATTTTGTTGGAAATGAGACCTAAGACTAAGGCAGGTTGATTTTATTATAAGGATGACATCGGCTCGCATCATTTTTGTTCGTTAAAAAAAACGTTTTGACTATACTGTAAATTATACGAAGCAGTTGCAAAAGGAAAAAAAGAATCGGAAAACAGACACGAATGTCATAGGATGCCAAAGATGTGAATGATCTGAAATTGAGCATCTATTGCAAGCTCGGTATACCATGCATGTGTGTTTAGTCATTTGTTAAACCTTCAACTTCTTCTATTTCAATGTGATAAAGACAACCTTTTTTTTGCCAAATTTTCTTGTATTCGCAATCTCGCATGAGTTTTGGGGTTCCCAGAGGATCTCATACATATAATCAAATCAACATGGCCTTATCTAGAAATTGAAATTGAAAGAATAAGTTCAATTTCTAAAATCCGTCCTTACCAAGGGGAATCTGTAACGTCATCAATGACGTCACGGTGTGGACCTGCACGGGTCTCCTGGTTGGACGTTCAGACATGACGTCATCAGCTGATTTTTCTCGACTTGTCCTGTCGTCAATCTATGGAGAAGATGATATAGAATTATGACCCAAACTTACAGATTTAGAACCAAGCATTCATTTTTGTATTATAACTACTAGTAGTACTAGTATTTGTCGTACTATTGTCGTAGACGCGTCTGATGGTAAAATGAAGGCATTCTTAGGTTAGCCGTGTATAAGTCCTACAAAATTGAGCTGTATTATTAATAGAAATGCTATTTTCAGTTCCTTGTTTGTCAAAGGCTGCTGTAAAATCGCAAGGCAAAAACAATTGCACGGCGTATCTACGTAACAATATACTTGTCACCGTTGAAAAAAGGAAAATCTTGCTTTTGAGTAATGTCTCAGAACGAAAGAAAAGTCCACCGTTTTCTTCATTTTTTGAGCTTCCATAGAATTCTTCGACAATACTTCCCAATTTCTTTTTATTATATTTCACAAAGCAGTTGCAGTTTCACAGATACTGGCACGCCTTTAATTTTTTCCCCGAAAAAATGTAACCACCGCTTAGAAACAAGCACCTTAACGGTTTCATTTAGCCTTTGGCGGGAAACCTGTTTGAACTGATTTCTGAGAAACGGGATTTGGGCCATATCGGCTCCTTGCAACTAGTGTCTACGATGGTGCGTACTGACAGTTTCTCAGTACACGATATCCTGTGCTGAGCTAGAGAAGATCAACTTCTGCTCGAGACAAACGGTCCTGCCACATTTGAATTACGATCTTTTCATTCTTGGAACAATCGTGCACTTGTCCCACAAAATTCTTGTTAGGGCGCGGTCACATACAATCCGTGCAATCGTCGTACGATCGCTAACTTTGGGCATTGTTTAGGACAAAGTGTCCTGCAAAGTTCAAACTGCCTTGGAAAACAAAATGCTGTTTTGGATCCATTTCGGTGGTTGGTTCTATCCCGGCCTTCTTAATCCTATGGCATCGAAATCGTTCGACGATCGCACGACCTATGTGACCGCACCCTTACGGAAAAGGCTATCTTGCAAGTTGCAAGAGTCTGTTAGTTCTGTTTCAGCCTGATTGCAAATTTTACGACATTAAAATCGTACGACGGCCTTCGATATACATGTATATGACCTTGTCGTAAATGATGCCGCATTGACAAAGGAATGGGAAAAACGTATAAGATTGAAAATTGTTATGATTCATATTGCCCGAATGTGAAATGAACTTTCTCCACTGATGAATATTGATATGGCACATATAGTAGGAGCAAGCAGAAAATACTGGTGATTTGGAATGGTTAGTAAGAAAAACGATTTCAAGAAAAACAGCAACAAAACATTAATAGAAATAATCAATGCACTAACAAGAAACATGATAAGAGATGAAATAAGAAAGAAAAAAACATCGGAGAAATATAACATTACGTACCATATTTGCTGATTCAATATCTGGTGTTGGATGGTTCAGTAGAGTAGTCCGAATGCTGTTTGGCTCAGAGAACCACACTTATATAATTCCTCCAAGGAAAGCAGAAGAAGAACAGAATGATATTGATGTAACGCGCACTGTGCTGTTCCTCTTCTTCTCTTTCTGTGCAATTAGTCACAAAAACCAGATCTTCCACAATAAGAGAAGTACTGAGGAATAGCAGGAACTGTAACGATTCGCACACACAGCACAGTGTTGGAAGCGACGCGAAACACTGCCGTTCTTTTTCTTCTATCCCCCGCCGTTTGCGTGAATTCGCCGCAAGCCGTCCGTGCTATATTACAACGTATCTCTCTCACTGATGAAAACTCCGGTCACAGTACAGGCCCAGTACAGTACAGTACTTAGAGTTCTCCGACAGTCAGGGATGTGATGTAGTAGAGGGAACTGTAACGGCACAGTACAGGGAGGTAGGAGCGTCGCTAGTGCTTTACGGTGCTTCCTCACTCACCCACCGTTCACGTGAGCGCACTGCCTCGGGGAATAGAGTCCTACAAAAACCCGACCGTCGGCTACCAACGGAACTCTCTCTCTGAACCCACGGCCTCGCCCGTTAAGAGTTATTACGGTTTGGCACAAGCACACATGTGAACACGACCCCACAGCTAGCGTGCTTGAAAAATGTTGTGTTGACTCATGCTCAAGTCGAGTATTTGCCATCCTGGTTGGCCATTATTGTGGCCGCGCGCGCACAACCGGATTAGCGGCTCCACCCTGCAGGGTACCCGCCGGACAGTCCGGGGCGCTACGGTAATAGGGTCCGGCACCTGTGCACACAGAGGCTTCAAGCAGATGTGGGATGGATAATTTTAACTTCTTACACACAACAGTACAGGGTCCCGCACTTGTAAAAACTGAGTCTCCAAGCAGATGAGGGACGGATAATTTTAACGTCTTTAGATGTTCTTACACGCACCAGCACAAGGTTCCGCAATATTGTAATAAAACGATGTGAGAATCACAATAATTACATGTACAAACAAGATTGACCTTGACCTAAATTTAGATTTGTAGCGATAGCAGAAGTTGATGTTTCAGCAACATCTATGATCTCTTATTAGAAAGTAGTTCTGTTGCGATTTTAATGATATTTTAATTTAGCTTGGCGTAAATCGGATGCCAGCCAGTACTTCTGATGCCAAAGAAGAAGACAAACTAAGCTGATACAAAACATTTTTTTGATGACGTAAAACAAAAAAAGATAGAAAGGACAGGAGAGGGGAGAGATGGAGGGAGAGAGAGAGCAGAAGAAAGAAATGACAGATGGAAAAGGGAAATATCGGGAAACTGAAAAAGAAAGCGCGAAAGAAAGAAGAGATCTAGAGACAAAAAAATGTTGAAATATAAATAACCTTTTTCTTTATTGCACAACAATTGTACGAGGTACAAAGTATGGCATCTACATAACTGCAGTGTTATAACTTAACTTAAGGCTTATCTAACTAACACAGGAGTTGTAGTATGAGATACGTTTCTTACAATCATTGGAGGCTTTTACAATCATTTGAGGAATTTCTAATGTCTAAACCTATATGTGCCATGCAGGGATTGTCACATTTCATTATGTATTTGAATTTGCACTTAAGGTCCATTTGGATCAATCCTTGTGTATAAAATGACAACCTTATGTATACAGAATTGCGTATATCGGAATTAATATTTGGGACATACAGCCATAAAGTGATATTCGTCTTCGATTAGCTCTGGATAGAATGGACAAACCCTCTGGTCGATAGTGATTTTTTGGAATCTCCCGGTTTCTATATTCAATTTGTGACAGCCAATTCTAAAGGAAGCGAAAGAAATCAGGGAAGGAAAGAAAGAAAGCCAGTACTCCTATGCGGAGAGGAACACGCGCCAGAGCGCCCTTTGATCCGGGCCCGCTGACAGCTGTGCCACCCAGCGGAGTGATCTTCCCGCCCGCCGCACACAGGCACAATGGCCCTCACAACAAGCCTGTTTTCCCATCTGTCTAAGTTCAACAAGATAGTTTGTGCACTTCCGCCGCCAAGCACCATTAATTAGTGCGCGTTAGAGAAAGGGGAGGGGATATTCAAGCCGGCGATAAACACTGGTAGCACTTGTGGGAAACTTTGGGGTCAGGGAACATTTGTGAAGTGGAATTTTCTGCATTTCAAAGAAACGAAAACGAACTGAAAATAGCTCTATGATAAAATTCGATAGCACAGCTGTCACAAATAGTGACCAAAAGCAATAATTTTTCGATAAGGAAGCATCTCGCTGTAGCTCTTTTCAGTAATAATGAAATGAAGAACAAGCAATTGTCCACAATTCCAAAATGCATATTAATTGACAAATGTATCCAAACTATAGAGAAGCATTAAGAAAGAAGTCGGTGTATACATTATTGAAAAAAATCTTCGTTGCCTTACGTTATGTATGTTAGCATGGTTCAATACCAGAGATTCTTTTGGGTAACCATGTACGGTTATTTCTAAAATTAAAACACGACTCCAATTAGACACAGTCAACGAAGTGTACCTAATCCCACATTGTCATCCACAGAGGCATGCACAATCGTGAGGTCTTTGTGTACGGTCTGATGATTTGGAAGGTAAATCTTGCGGTGCGGATCAGGGCCCAAGAGGCTACCCTGTGGAACCACCTGCGCGCAACCATACAAAAAACCGCCAAGCCGCTGGTGAGACAATTCCTTAAACAAACCGTCCGCTTAAGTCAAACAGGACAAATCTTATTAGTACGTCATGCGTGGTTCGCTCCTTTTTAATGTGTATACATCAAAGTAGGAAACGTACAAATTACATACCAATGGACCTTCTAGTACTTCTTTTACAAAGTGTAATACGTGTTTACATGCTCTAAATTACTCTCCAAGCAGAGGTTGGTGGGAAAAATCGTGACCTTTTCCTTTCATAATTATTCCTCTTTAAGGAAAAGGTCACGATTTTCCCTCTGCTTGGAGAGTAGCTCGAAATGGCATTCAAGAAGTAAGTCTTAGAGATACTTGAAGAAAAGCATCAAAGGCTTCTAGTCTTATTTTCCAATGTTGACGTATGCTCTTCTCTATCACACCTGCTGGAGAAAATGCTTTGGTATGTTAATGCCGTTATACTGATCGATATGACAGACCGAACTGCCTCCAGAATGTTTGGGCGCGTTCTATCTAAGGGGGAAATCGTTGAATGGTCGTTCAGTGTCCACAAATGTAACGAATCTGTCAACGATTTTTTATTGAACGCTCAAAGATCTGTAAGGAGTGTGTGTGTGTACCTGTGTCCGTGTGTGTATATGTGTGTGCGTTTTTGTTTGTGCAGATGTGTGTGTGTGTGTTTGTGTTCGTGTGTGTGTGTGTGTGTGCGTGTGAGTTTGTGTGGGTTAGTATCTGTGTCTGTATGTTTGCAAGAAGAACATATGTGAATGTGTGTATGATATGTGTGTGCGTTTGTCGTCTGTGTATGTGTGTGTGTGTATGTATGATTGTGTGTGTGTGTGTATGTATGATTGTGTGTGTGTGTGTATGTGTGTGTGTGTGTGTGTGTGTATGTGTGTGTGTGTGTGTGTGTGTGTGTGTGTGTGTGTGTGTGTGTGTGTGTGTGTATGTGTGTGTGTGTGTGTGTGTGTGTGTGTGTGTGTGTGTGTGTGTGTGTGTGTGTGTCTATGAATGGAGTTGGGTGACTAACATCCTGTAACGATTTTCCCCATGCGGTCACTAATTGCCGCCTCCGCATCCTACTACGTCATTCTGTTAAAATCCTGTAGGATTCAACGAGATCAGATTATTTGCTGTTTGCTGCACTTGTAAACAGAGGGGGAGTTAACATCAAACAAATGAGTACTTCAAAACATTACATCAACGTTAACTGAGGAATCTAGGTCCATGACTGGCCTTGGATCGTGTTGGTTATTGAGAAATTTTGTATATGGTTGGCAAAGCACATAATACTATACAACCAAACATAAGGATGAAATAGAATGAGTTAAGTTTGTTTTTGGAGCTCGTGGTGCATGTGTGTGTGTGTGTGTGTGTGTGTGTGTTTGTGAAAGTGTGTGTTGAATGTATAACCCAATAGATGTAGTACTAGTACGTCTAAAGCATATCATAATAAAAGTCATGCATTCCTAGAGACCGATTCATTGACTGTAGACAAGAGGATGTATATAAAGCAACCGAAAACTAAAACAAAAACTCTATAAAAGCGTTAAAAAATTTCAAACACAGGAAGAAAAAACAAAGCCATCGCCGCTGTGTTTTCTTCTATAGCTTTTATTCTCTAAGCAACTATTTGGCTCCGGCTACTTTTAAACTCGTTGCTTCCAAATCGGTGGCATTTTGTTACGTTTTTATAGAATTTTTAGATTTATTGCGACCTAAAATCGTTGAACGAAATTTCATAGAAAAAAAATATTTTGTACGCTTTGTATCAGTATTGCTCCTAACAGCCCACCACCCGCTAACGAAGTATTCTCCACTCAAAGACCAGGATCTAACCCGGCCCTCGGCTAGACAAACTCGGATGAAAAAAGCCCTATTCCCCTCATTAGCACGACAGTCGCCACGTCTTGTTATCCCGCTGTTTCCTGCGGCTTTCAAGTATTTGTACACGTTAAAAGATACAGTTAACAGTATTGATCCTTTAGATGGTGGCAAACTCTTGTGTACGGCTATATCCGTGTCCAAACGAACTGCATCCTTGTCTTTTGTGTGCCGCGTAACAAGGCTGGGTTCTTGTTTCCCCTAGTCTCTACCGTGGCCCGACCGGACAATTTGCAGGAGCGAAAAGTATGATGGAAAAGACGCGACACCAAATCGCACAGAAACATCAAAATGAGTCATGATCATAATTTCTTAATATTTACTTAGGATTTTACTCCCAAGTCACAAATTCTCATATCGCTCTGTATCGTTTATAAATGAAACAAATGGAGAGGAATGTACTCGTTTGGCAGTACAGAATATTTCATTAAGGAGTTGAACAAGGATTTTGACAACATGGACGAACCCTAACCGTACTCAGATACAAAAGTTAGACCCCTATTTCCACGATTACATTACGCTCTCACTGTGGCTTAAAACGGATGTGTGATTGAATGAGTTTATTGCTCAATAATCGCACAGGGTACAATGTATGGCAACCAATAACAACTAATAGCTATACAGATATATACTAAGAGGCTACATACAAAACAATAACAAAACATTATCGATAACAGTACAGTTATGTATAGGTAATCTGGTCGTGTGTAACCTTTCATTTCATACTGGCCATGGATATATAATAAAAAGTCTTTTAAAGCTACCTGTTAAACTTTAGGTCGCAGAGAGCGCGCGACGAGAGCTGGAAATGCAAATGTTTCATTAAATGCCGTCTTGCACGGTTTCAGATGATCACTTCTGAAGTTTGGTATCTCACTGCATTTGGATACCGGGTGCGACACTGTGGCACTGTTGTGTTGTTTTCACCGATTTTGGATCATTTAGATATTGCGTAATACATAAAAGAATGACTTAGCAGACCACAAAATGCACGAAACGTAAGAAAATGCGTTCTTTATCTCTGAAACCCGTTGAGTCATCTACAAACCCCACCGGTGCCGTACCGGTGCCCCAAAAGCAAGTGCCATGAGATACCACCTTTACGATCACAGAGAAAAGCGGGAAAAGAGAAAGAGTTTCTCTGTTGAAGAGTGGTAATACCTCTGGGTGGTACAATACCCCGCCCTGCCTAACAAGCTCCCGGAACAAAGACAAACATCCTTGTCGAGTGAAACTCGAAGCAAATAAGTCTTTGGGAAACAAATCCGGCAAGTGTGCTGTTCAATCAATATGTAGAGAAGTGGTCGTGGTCAACGCTTAGGCCTGTACGGTTGGTTGATCTGTATAATAAGCTCATGCATTCTATTTATGGCGTCGTTTTGGCGTAACGTTTAGGGTGTTTGTCCTAGAACCCAGAGTTCCTATTTTTTTCACATGTAAACCGATTTTCACTTTTAAAAAATTATCGATATTTTGTATATCTATCCCGTCCTTTTCAATTAAGGACAAAACGGCCAGGTCAATTTGGATGCCGTCACTTAGTCACGTGATTACAGTAGGAAAGCTACGCATGGCAACTGGTTATCATACCTTAAAATAAACTGTTGATGCAAAAAATCCATGAAAGCACTTGTCCCTCTCGGTGGTACCAAAAACCCTCTGGCCCATGGACTACCATATGTTTGAAGGCACTGATGTTCGGCCTTTGGGAAATGCACTTTAGTCGACTTTCCTCATAGTACCCAGTGATAAAAATTGGTACATGATTCGGGTCGGAAGGTAAAAGGCGATAGAAGGAGAGGGCTAACCGGGTTGGGCTTTGCCTTCCAATACCTTGCCCTAGACACTATGGATAACAGCCCACTGCCCCGACGGTCTAAAAAGGGCCTTGGACCTTTATCTAATATGTACGTAGGTTCCAAATCTTCATTATCGCACGACCTTTCCACTATGATTCGAAACGTTCACAAAGTAGGACGACGCAAACATTGTAACAGGTGCAATGTATTACAATGAGTACATAAATGGCAGTCGGACTATTGCTATATCTACATGCAACGTACAACTCTAAGGAACTTATTCCACTTTTATGACTAAAGTGCCTGCAATATTATTAATTATTGTACCGATATTAGTATCCTAATAGTTCGTTAAATGTGTGTGAAATGCTGTGTCAGGAATGCATAAAAACTGTATAACAATGTTTTGCGCAGAGTTTCATATACATTGTCTGAGCTACATGCATGTAGAAAAATGAATTGAGCATGATATTATCAAATATGAAATATATTTGTCTTTGTATGTGGTAATAGATGTGACGGGGAAAATGAATGCTTGAGTTGAAATAACCATGCGCCTCAAGCGCCCCCTGGCGTCAAAGGTGATTAGAGCATATGAGCCGCACAGGCGAGTGAAAATGGGTGCAGTTCAAAAGCGACATCTATCGAATTCTATCGGAAATACCCTTGGCTACCGAAAACTAGATTGAGAACTTCGTCGGTTAAGTTTCTCGTTGTTTGCCAACACTGAAAATGTGTTAGAAAAAGACCTGGATATGTTGAATTTAGCTATCCGTGTCGATCTGAATGGAGATTTCTTACAGAAATCCAGAGTATTTGAAGATTTGGTTCCCACAATTATGCAATGCGTAACTTCAATTTATAGATACAACAGTTAACCTATAAGGTCATACAGTTTTTCTGTCACAAACCGTACATCCAAACAAATCCATTTTGAAACTCTCACTAACAAGTAAAATACATAGTACGTAGCATAAAGACCATAACGGCAACACACAAAAGATGAATGAAAATCACTTTAATTGCTTTTTTTGGAATGTTCAAATTAATGAAAAGAAAACACAAACATTTATGTCGTATTCTATGCCGGACCTTTAAACTTAAAACTTGCAATTAAAATCCTTACATTTCCACAGTGGTTGAACACACAGTGTGGTATATCATACAAACATCGCTTTAGTATTCTGTTCCTTGTACTCCACTTTCATAATCACGGATAGAAGTTAGAAAATCATCCCAGTTCTCATGTGCTGCTTGGTTGCAGGAATCAGTTCTCTCGAAAGGTTCCAATATTTTAGTTAAAGCGAATTCCATCAGTTTTCTGTGTTCTCGTAGTAATTCTGCTTCTCATCCGTAAATAACTTCATCAGGTTGGCAATTATTCACATAGTAAGGTTCTTTAGGCACAACCACGGAGTACTTACTTACCTTACTATATGAATTCTGCTTTTAATTGTGTTTCAAAATTTTAAAGAATCGAACCTTCTCAATGTACTCATTATGTCCTTTGATCAAATGTGTTCAGGTTGTTGTTGAGTGGGCGATGGACATCCGACAGCCGTTGTTGAGGGATTTCCATGTCGCCATTTTCTGTTCGTCCAATTCGGGTAGGTTGGTTTCGCCTTGATCAAACATGCTCCCACGTTAGGGCTCGTTTGTGGGCAGGTTGGGTGGGTGGGAGCGGTACCGCTGGCCACCGCAAGAGCAGACTTTACTTAGGACGATTTGTCCGTACCGGCGGGTCATATTCCAGTGGCAATCGGAGCTGTAGTGGAACTCCTTCCTAGCCTGGGGGTAATGGCAACAGAAGCAGCGTCGTTCCAGTATGGTTTGTCCATCCAGCGTGAGTTTGGAGTACTGGCAAAGCTTGTTATGATGATGTTCTTCACTATGGCAGTGTTCCAGTTGCCATTTGCGAGAGGCTTCGTTCCACACGTAAGTCATCGTCGGTGCTTTTTCGGAAACCAAAACTTTAAGGACTCAAAGAATGTTTCCGTAGAAGATCTGATGTGCATAGAAAACGCCTGTGACATTTATACGTATGTTTATCTATAGTTGATAAATGTCGGAGGTTTGATTGGATGAGGAGCTTTGTTTGGTGGGCAAATAATAATCATAGTAAATAATGAAACTTGCATCGTCAGGTTCTTATGAAATTGACTTTCGGAAGGCATCGTGGACCTAATGAACTCATATTTTGCTGACTGCGTGATGATTTTTTTCTTTGATACGTTCCAGAACCATCCACGGTATTCCAAACCAAAGAACCATTTTTTTCAAGCCATAAGGGCAGTTGGTTGTTATCTACGATATCTACGGCGCGGTACATAGAACGGAGTCCAACCTTCGCCGTCCATGGCCCTCTACTATCCCATACTTTCATACCCATTACACGCCTAGGTGGAGAGAGGAAAGTCGTGTAAAGTGCCTTTCCCAAGGACATTAACGTTTAGTCAGGAACCGAACCCCTGACTTGTCAATCTCGTGTCTCCTAGTATAGACACTCGACCATTCGAAGGCATCCAAACGAAGCTTGATCAGAATTGTTTTTCGTTAACTAGGCGTACATGTCATGTGTTTATTCTCATGTCAGTGAGTGATGAGCAAAGCTCTTCTAGACATAGCCCACAGCCAATTATCGCTTGACAATACTACAAAGACTACTTACCATCATTCTTTATCAAAAGTTTGAAATGTCTCGACTGAACTAAAATAGTAAACGCAAAGTAAACTTTTACCCCAACCCTTTCTGGGGCCTCCGTAAATCAACAGCAACGACACGGCATGCGTGTAGGTCATTTTGCATTTTGTGTGTGGAAGAACAGTTGGACAGCTCGTCTTCTTTTTTAAGAGAACATCTAATAAGTTCCAGACATATTCATTCTGTGATAGAAGAAACAATGGGAATCAAGTAACTGCTTTTAATACACATTTCTGTAAGATTATACTAAATTGTATTGTGTACTGGTGTACTATAGCACGCCCTGCAGTACTAGTTGCTGACTCTAGGCGTCGCTTCTCTTATCGGCCTATCCGTACCATGAGTGGTCCAGGAAGACCTCTTTTGGAAAATTACGTTCCAACTAATTCCGTAGATTTTCTAACAAACTATCAAAAATTTGCACATTCTGTAAACAACTACAATTGTTCCGTCTAAAACTGCACGTGATGATCTTGCATTTGTCTATATTCCATAAGAGATAAGATGATTTCTGGCCTCGGAATCCTTTCTAATGCAATGGGGTAGATTTTAAGGTGACAAAATAGGCCCAAGTCTTTCGCAATTTTTGTACTTCAATTGCGAGCAAGGAATTTGGCTGAAACTTGTCAGCTATGCTATATAGGGCTTTAGGCTCCTTAGGTTCTAGTAATTTCTACCAGAATCCCAAGAAAGAAAACAAACTGTGCTGTATGAAACCCAGAAGTGTGTGTTAGTTTTATGGACAAGCCACCCGATGACAAGAGGTTTTTGGCGAAGGCTGTTCAATATGCTAATCAGGGTCATGTAGCCACCCATGCTAACCAATCATTGCCGTCGTTGAAGCCTGAGAAGTGTGAGTTAGTTTTATGGACAAGTCACCTGGCGTCGGGAGGTTTCGACGGAAGGCTAGCTGTTTAATATGCTAATTAGGGTCATGTACGTAGTCACCCATTCTAACCAATCATGGCCGTCATATATACGTGAACAAAGAGGCATCAATAAGTACTCGGGCCCTACCTTTCTAAGTAAACGTTTCAAACGACAAAAGCTCTGGTGAAATACGTGACATAAGGAAAGACGCAAAATATTCAAAGTCAGAAGATCCGTTTATTGATATCATGAAGATAACAAACCGTTTTAAAGACAAAGCAAACCCTTGGCACAATCTCTATCCGTCTTCGATAGAGAAAATGTTAGATTTAAACAAAAAAGTAACCGCTGGTTACGTGTTGTTTTTGTGTTGAATATAAAAACTATTGGCTTCACACAATCCTATTGGGCATTTCCTATGATAGCTTAAACACCAGTACCACACCCAAACTAATTTATCAGGCGTTGTCAGGACTCAGAGTTCTGTTGATTCGTAAGTATACGGTACTTAATGAAGTCATAGTACAATCCGTCGTGATCTGTGAGTCTTTTGGGGACTGTAGTCTTGAGCTGTACGGGATCCATTGAGGCCCTTGGTGGGGATTCCATGCGCAGATTTGGAGCCAGTTGGAACTACCTGTTGCTGTGCCGCACTTTGCAATTGCTAGGCCCCCGCTGGGTTGATTGGTATTTTCGGTGGGATTTTTCAGTGTTCTTTCTCTATCGAGCTGTGAGAAGTGTTCTTGGGAAAGGCGACTCTGCAATTTTCAGTTCATGGGCATGTCGACAAATAGATTGTTCATCGGTTGTTCGGGACCATTCGGGTTGTCGTAGTCAGTCCGTGTGGATGTGAGCGGTGTTCGTTCGGAGTTCGTAGTTGGGAAGGGGCGTACCGGTAGATTGTTACCGCCGCTGGACCTCGTTCCACGGCTGATTGGGCTCGTAGTAGCCGCGCTGCCGAGAATTACCGCCACACTCACAGACCTTGGTCAGGACAGAGACCGTCATTCGTTTGAAAGGATCAAAAGTGGTCGATTGCTCCCACCCGCAGTTTGCGCTGAAGTGTAGCTCTTCCTTGGGAAGATATTGAGCGCACCAGCAAATCCGACGCAGAATATACTGACCAACTATCCGATTTTCACGGATATATTTACACTCCGGGCGAAGGTGTGCTTCTTTTTCCCCACTGCTGTAGTCCTTACGGCTGGGTTCGTTGTAGCCACTCATGGCCACACTTGTCCAACACGGAGCAACGTTCAGTTCTTCGGAAAAGTTTGGCAAAAGTAAGTCCGCTTCTTTTTACAGCCTTTTTTATAGACTTTGTTTTTCCGGTAATCCCCACAGTTTTGTTGAGTGAGCGGGATAATTATGATTGGCCGAAAGAAAACCACCTGACTTGTCTTCATTGTTTCACGTAATAGGAATTTTCTGTACCTTCTTTGAAGAAAAGGTTTTTTTT
>NC_049989.1:12409574-12423393 GCF_000003815.2 Branchiostoma floridae | reverse complement strand
TCTCCGCTAACGCTTCCGATGTCCGCATGCTTGATACGGTACGTCGGTGAGCTTGACGAAGTGAGGAAATGGTCAAACTTCAGGCTGGCAATTTTCTGAGTTCCCGGGTTATGGGGACCCTGGTCCCAGCTAGGCTCGTTGACTCCGCTCATTGTAGTTCCTTCAGCACGTTTACGATTCTTAAGCGTGTAGGTAGGGCTCTGCGAGTTCTGTTTTTTTCTCTCCCTTTCTTTTGCCTTTTATAGTACTTCTGTGATGACGAAAAAAAAATCCCCTTGACATTACGCAAGCGTTTCTAATTACAAAGCGACGCTCTTCAATATTTTAGCATGAAACAAATACACAATTTACTTTCGTGAGTACACGAAGATCAATATTTATGAATTCCAGGAGGAAAGTTTTAGGTTTTATTTTCGACCGGTCTGGTTGGTTGGTAGGCAGGTCCGGAGGGTTGGTGGAATTAACAGAGCTCTGGTTGTCGCTTGCACTGTTCCCTGGTTTAGTAACAGGTGGACTGGGCGCACTGCCAGTCTGACTGCCGCTTGCCTTCGTTTTCTTGTCCCGTCGGCCTGTCTCGTTGTCGACGCCACTCATTGTGAAATACGGGTGCGTTACGACTAGACGTTATCGCCAACAGCTTAGCAATGTCAGTTCTTCCTCACCCTTTCTACCTGCGTAGTTATGACCTGGAATTAATTGCCCTGATATGTGCGCAAGCCTAATACCTAAAAGCTTAAGCAGGAAAGAAAAGTTAAACTTTATCCAGAATGTTTGTAATGGAGAACAATACAATGGTCTTGGTAGAATTATGAATACCAAATTTATGACAGCATTTCTAGAAGATGAATCAAACTTGGGACGGCCTTGGTTCTCCTACAACGGACTCAAACCGTGTGGAAGAGAAAGAGGAAAGAGAGAGAAAGAGAGAGAGAGAAAAATAGAAAGAGAGAGAGAGAGAGAGAGGGGCGAGAAAAACGGGTTGGAAAAGAGTTGTGGAGCTGTACACTAAAGCTAGTACGACCGTTTGATAGTTTGAAAATTTAGTCTGGCTGGAACTGTACAGAAAGCCGCGTTGACGCAAATTACCACCAAGCTACGCATGGCCTCTTCCGTTTGTTTCATTTTTGTTCCATGGTTGTACCTCTTGAAGCCTCTATTGTAGGAATTGCAAACATGGCTCTTGTGTTTGATTTCCACCTGCGACCTGCTTCTGTGATATGCAGCAGCCTTTTTTTTTACTATACTACTGACTAAACAAACTGAATTATGTGAATATATTTGGATAAGGAGCGTGTATTTCATAAGCTGGCCTCTGGAGACGTTTATAACCACACCAAACCGTGAGTTAGGTATTGGGAGCAGCACAGACGCAAAATTTCTGCTTTCTTGGTTCAACTTAACAACCGTAGCTTTTAGCTACCTCAAAACATTACCGTCAAACTAAAAGGCAGGTTAGAAAGGTAGGCAACCCCGAAGGCGTTAGGATGGTCACTAAAAGGAACGCCTTTAGTTTTCACATTGCCACATAACGGTCCTTGCTTACACAAGAATGAAAACAATGAATGTGCGTCCGCCATTTTGATTTTTGTAGAACAGAGGAAGGTGTACCGTTACATGACTAAATACACAACAACACACCATAATTCAAGTTTAGAAAGAGTTTAATATTACTTATGCTGACCATGAACATGAATAAATGAACTAGAAGTCGTCTGTGTGCCATAAAACCACACCTCATGGAAGTAAAGTACATATTCGTATCGGTTTAACAGTGGACCCAGTTGGGACTGCAGTACCTCTCATCACCGCTAGAGAGCGTCACGATGTTTACGGAAGTATCACTTACATTAGCGTAGTTACAGTAATTCGTTTTATATTAAGTGTCACAGAAAAGTATTAGAGTGTCTAAAAACGTTATATTTGGGTAAACAACTCAGATGCCATTCAGTATACGACTGCATTTGTTGATCTTTTTATTGAGAGAATTGCAGCGATAGAAAAAAACATTCTATGTTAAGTTAAGGAACGCACTAGTACATACATGTACACAGCAAGTTACAGTATTTGACGTGAAAGGGCGGATGAACCTTAACTGTCAATCATTGGCGTTGGGCGTGGCTTGACATAGGTTAGATTAAAGTGTTAAACAGTTATGAAGTAACGACAAACCACATGATTATCAAACAGAGACGTTTACATGTCTTGTTTTAATCGAATCAACTCAATGACAAAAACACTCGACGACTTTGTTGGACTCTACAACACTCTTCATACTATAAGAGAACTAAATGTAATACTAGTATCCAAATGTTAGCACTTGTAGCCAGCTAAATTCTGTGTAGTTGCTGGACAACAACGCATTTTAAAGGTCAGAATATGAGATAACGTCATACATATAGTTAAACTGTTACCTACCACACCCAGTCAAACGATCTACTTGAAGCTTTGCCCAGGTTTTACCAGTACAAAGAGTTCCGTGTCTGCGCTGACTACGGAGAGTTCCTGTCTACAATTGTTTGTCCGTCGCCCCCTTTTGTGGGCCCCCCTTCGTGAAGCATTTCAAAGTCTGTACAGTTTGTTTTCACAAGGCTGGCAGCTGGAACCTCGTCTTCTGCATTTTATAGTCCTCGCGGTTGGATTTTTCAGGAAGTTAGTGCTTGAAGGGATGGTTGTGCCAGGTGTACTTGTAGCTGGATGTATTCAGTTCTAGGAGTCTGAAAGCGTGTCCTGTTCTCGTGCTATAGTCGTCCATACGTGGTCGTACCATGTTGACAGCTACCGTCGGCGTTTGGTCGGGAGTCCGTCTCGTAACGTTACTACCACAACCGACAAGAGGGTGTATTCGGTTCTAGGAGTCATCGGTGTGAAAGCGTGTACTGTTCTCGTGTAGTCTTCGTCCGTGCAGAGGTCGTACAATTGTGTTAGGTCTTCCGTAGGCGTTTGGCCGGGAGTCGGTCGCGTGTCGTTGTTGAAAGCTATCACCGGCAAGAGTGTGCGTTCAGTCTAGGAGTCATCGGTGTGAAAGCGTGTTCAGTTCGCGTGTTGTCGTTGTCCGTGCGGGGTCGTGTCGGTGTATTAGCGGCTTCTGTCGGCGTCTGGTCCCGGATCCGTCTTGTAACGTTGCGGTTACTACCGGCGAGAAGTCTCGTTCGAAGGCATGTACGGGCTGTTCCACTGAGGTCGTCCTCCACAGTAACAGGCCTTCTGCAGGACGTACACCTTGCCATTTCCAGATTTATAATAACGTTCAAACACCCAGTGGCAGTTGCTGTTGTAGTGAGTCTCCTTTGCGTCCGTCCGTTGGTGGCAATAACAGTCTTGCTCGAGGAGATATTCGCCGTTACCAAGGTAAGACTGTTCATACACGCATTTATTGGTGTAATGGTGTTCGGTCTTCCCATCGTCGTAGTCGCTCCGACTTGGCTCATTCCAAGGGTAGGACATCTTCTTAAGAGATGGGTCTTCAAACGGAGAAAAAAACTTCGTCTTCTTCGCAAAGTTGCGTCAAAGTGAATGAATCCTTAATTTTTAACGTTTTGACTTTTTATACTTTTTCTCAAAGGGTATTTCCCTACTTATTGCCTTGTACAGATGGATGTATCTCATTGGTTGTTGGTCCTTGTTTATTTGATAAACAACTGGTAACAAACAAGGTTGCGCAAGTAAGGTGCAACAAAAGCTTTCTTTAGGTATGACGTACGTTTGGAAAACCCCTAGAATGATTGTGCAACCCCCCTCCCCCAGTACTCTTCGAGAAGCTTCTATTTTGTAGAATCTTTTAGAAATAAAAGATATCAGTAAGATAGTATTTATTGAGAAACAGGCCATGACACAACTTTGAAAAATAAAGGACACATTCTGAGTCCAGCCAAGTGTAAATTCTTTCTATGCCTTTTCATGATCACAAAGATATGAGCATTTCCCGTTAAATCCACCAGAACCAGCGCCAAAGGATTTTTAAAACTTTTATAATTAGTTTAAACGATGATTATGACAAAAAGTATTCATTTTGCGTCTTCTACAACATCCAAAAAAGCCCACGTCACATGCCCCACATGTAACATGGTACAAAAGAAGATCGCAATCTTGAATTTCTGAGCAAACGACAACAAAAAACAACACGACAGGACGCCATTTTAGAAATTTAGAGTTGAACTTATATCAGAAGCTAGAGAAGTTATTTCAGACATAAAGTTGATGTAGTTTAAGAGTATCGTTCTGGCTATACTTTGAAACTTTTATTACATATTTCACTTTAAAGTTTAGCGTTTTTACGTAGTACCTGTTTTGTGTGGACGGAGTGAAATAGTGCCATGACAATTCATAAAACACTCAACCAGATAACTTTGAGCTAAAACATTTTATTTAATTGCAAAGCTTCTTTATAACATAGGTCGCCGACTTACATAGTGCTAGTGAAATTATCATCAGATAGGCAAGGTAATAAAGTAAACGTAGCAAACTAAATATGACTACAAACACACATTTTAGGGCTTCTAGAATATATGCCAACATCTTACACTATCATAATAGGTTCTAGATGTGAGTATACTATAGGAAACCTAACTTTTTGCCGGATCGGTTATACGTGTAGGTCAAATAATAAAATCCATATTCAGCTAAGTCATAGGCAAAACAGATACTATCGTTACATCGCAAAACAAAGCAAGCTTTAACTATTTCTTAGATTAGCCAAATAAAACGTTTGAAAAGGTTTTGTTGTATACATCCACTATAGAAGGAATGTTCAGAGTGAAAATCAAAATAGTCAGGGTATTTTTGTCTGTTATGTTGACCGTTTCACGCCCGTTCTTGTGTTCGTGGCTGTGTTGGATTGACAGTGTAAAACTTGTGTTGTAGATTCTCCATTTTGAAGTTAGAGTTGACCAATCTGAAAGAGTTATAACTGTTGTGTTGTGACTATTCTTAAAAAGCATAATGTGGAAAAGGGCAGATGAAGTTCAACGGTTTAGCCTTTTTTTAGTCTCTCGTGGTGTAGTCAAATGACATCGACGCTTGCAAGGATTATCCTCTTCTGTTAATATTCATCTCGGTGTAGATTTTGTTTTCGGATCGACCTATGGTTCGTTGTAAGGCAGAGGATCGCCGATGGTGTAGCACTGGCATTCTTTTCTCAACTTACAGCCATAGCCGCCATCGCTACGTTCGTAGCGGCCCCACTTGCAACGGTTCGAGAAGTGTGCTTCTGTCCGACTTCCCATTTGCAGTGGACACCTGCACTTCCTTCGTAGCAGCTTTGCCGCCGAGGTATATCGCTCTTGGCGAGGATTCCAATACAAGTCCACAGACCTAGGGGTAACGCTGATATAGCGGCAGTCTTCGCTGAGGTGAATCTCCGTGGATTGTGGGTAGTCGTCGTCTGTAAGTTCGGGTTCGTTTTCGTCGTCCTTTGATGAGTTGTTGCCCATAGTTGTTGCACAGGTATTCGTTCTTCTTTCCTCTTTCTTCTTTCGTTTTGAATTTTTGTACCTTTTTGAAGAGTGTTTCTCTATGTTCTTTTCTTGTACAGATGGAGGATTCTCATTGGATGTTGGTGTAACTTGGAACATCCAATGAGGATGTTGATGCTTTCTTTAGGTTATGACGTAGGCATGGAAAACCCCTGGAATGATTGTGCAATTTTCCCCTGCTCTCTTCGAGAAGCTTCCATCTAGAAATTCTATTCTTTTTAAACAAGATTAGACTATTTTCAGCGAAGAAGGTTATGCTGCAACTTTGATGAATACACGTAACTCGTAACACGTTCGTAGATTTTGTGTGTAGGGTTACCTTTTTTATGACAGCAAATATATAACGAGCGACTTAAAATCTTTCTTCCTACTGTAAGAGATTTGGTAATCTACTTTGGAGTGGGTGTGTTTATATTTGGATAGAAGGTGTAAAGATCACATTGAAACCTTGTGGTTTTCACATCACACTCTCGCTTATAAGACCACTGCAAACCATTGGAATGTGATGACAATCATTTTATTTTCACACAATGCAAAGCTCCGGTGTTTCTTTGAGACAAGTGGTGTAGGCTATAACATGGAGGTGTTGAAAACTACTTCATTTGAAATATAGTCAGACATTTATAACTCGGCACAAGAAGGCACCTGGCTAAAAGTAGGACATCTAAATACATGTACTTGCCAATAACAATACATTTCCAATAGTTAGGTTTGACGAGGTTAAAGATATGAATATGATATGAGTCCCTCAGAAAATACTGATTTTATTGTCTTGTTTCTATTCCGTATATCCTAATAAAAAGCAACAATAGTTACGTCAAGGCACAAGATACAAGGCGCTAAAGGATGGTAACAGTATTGGTCCCTCAAATAGTACAATAATATCCCTAAGAACATCTGCTGCATCTACTACATTAATTGTACACTCTTGCCATTGAATCGAAGGGACAGATCACTCCACAAAACCACACATAGTTAAGTTTTACATTCTGCAAATCACACCGTTTTGGGGGTAATATTTGAAAGCATGATACATACGTTTGAGATATTGGGTAGTCAAACTTCTTGTATAACTGTAACCGTTAATAAAAGTGAGAGTCGGTTGTAGAGACAGTTGGGGGATGATACTGGTTTCTTGGGATTTGGCACTTTGTCAGAAAAGTTCAGCTGGATCTGCACTGATGTGGTAGTCAATGTGAGTACATTTCAGTGGCCCGAGAGAAGAAAAAAATGTCTATTATGTTCCCACACGCCCGCACGCTCACGAGTCGTTGATATGACGGCGGATGTCGTCTTGTTGATCGAAGACAGTAAAGTTGGCTATCTTCACCTTACTCGCCCAGAGAAAGACTTTGAAGTTTGGGTGGTGTTCTGCTCGAAAAAGTACTGTAGAAACTGGACATAGACATTGTTGTCGCGTGGCGAAGAACGTCCGCTAGGCTTGCGTGCAGTTGGGTTCAGGTTTTGTCCGCGTTTTTTGTTGGTGAGACATGGTGCGTCAAATGGTAGGGGTGGCGGGTTGACTCCGACAGGTGCCGGCTTGCCATCGACGTAGGTCTCGTCGGCTTGGCTCGCTGTTGTCCGGCGATGGCGACATGTGAAGTTCTATCAAAAGTACTTCACAGACAAAAGGAAATCGTTCGCAGACATGCGTTGACTGACAGACCGGCGATAGGACGACACCTTAACGACTGGATGGACTCGCGATCCCGGCCCCTGCTAGGTTAGCTGGCCGCCCTTTTCAGACACGGCCTGAGCATAACTACAGGGTGCCTTTTCCTCCTTGTTTTTGCGAGAAGTTTCGTTGATGGGCAGGTTTGTGTCGGACGTCGAACTGCTGTCGGTGTTGTCCTGCTTGTCCGGTTCGTTCACCGAGATAGTGTCTCCCATGGTTAGTTCTTGTACTGGTCTTCTTTCTGAGATGCGTTTCTTAGTTTGTATTGATTGCGTCGACGTTTGCTCCTTTTATTACAAGCGCAAAAATGACACAGAAAAAATCCCCAAACATGTATTTTAGATGTTAATATATGTCAGACTTCCAGAATCTTCGCCCATATGGAGGTCTCTGATTGGTCAGCTTGTACAATACACTTGCAGGTGCAATAAAAGGCTATGGCTTCTAATTACATACAGTAACAACATGCGACGCCACTTACATCTTTGGGCTAAAGAAGACGTCAAAATATGTCAATTAGGAAGTAATGTTTCTTTTGTTTATGTGTAAGTTTGACAGATGTCCATGGCATACTCACTTTGTCCCAAGTATTTCGATTCCGTAACCCCATTTTGACCGTTTTCGTAATAAGTAGATATGTTTCTTTCTTCTGATACCTGTTTGCCTTTATGTCTCATTCACCTCGTTTGATCCGTCGTAGTTTTTATAGGCAATAGTAGCAATACAAGAAACGACTGAGAAACCATTAAGATGTGATTACAAGTCTTTTATTTTCTTACAATGCAAAGCTCTGGTGTTTCTGTTTAACAAGTGGTGTAAAGCTATAACATTGAGGTGTCGACTTGAAACATGTAGCAACATTTATAACTCGGCACAAGAAGGCACCTGGCTGAATGTAGGACATCAAAGTGCGTGTTTATAACAATACATTTCCAATAGTTAGTTTTGACACCTGAGTAATATATGAGTACAGGATATGTGTCACTTAGTAAATGCCGTTTTTACTGTTCTGTTTCTATTCCGTGTATCCGAATAAACAACAATGATATTTACGTCAAGGCACAACATACAAGATACGAGGAATTATAACAGTATTGGTCCCCAAATATCGTATTACAATGTAAGTTCTTCAAGAATTCTATTTATTATATCGGTTATACTATCCTCTTATTGGGTCAAAGCGACATATAACTCTACAAAATCACACATGGCAAAGTTTTAGTAATACATGCTACATATCACACAGTTGGAATTCGTATACATACGTTAGAGATATTGGTCAACCAGAATTCTTTTATAACTGTAACAGTATATGAAAGTCAGAGTCAGTTGTAGAGACACTTGCAGGACGAATTTTTCTCTTCGTGTTTGAGATTCCGAAAAATGTCATAAAAAGTTCAGCTAAACCTGGAATGATGTGGGAGTCCTTTGTTCTTCATTGGCTGTTGTTGTAGTTTGTCCCTGCTGATCTTGACTCTTGTCGTTGAACTG
The DNA here is from genome assembly GCF_000003815.2 of Branchiostoma floridae. Taxonomy (NCBI): domain Eukaryota; kingdom Metazoa; phylum Chordata; class Leptocardii; order Amphioxiformes; family Branchiostomatidae; genus Branchiostoma; species Branchiostoma floridae. The sequence goes on along the minus strand of NC_049989.1, from coordinate 12,414,756 downwards.
TTAAAAGTGTCTGTCATTTTTTTGGAGTGGACAATGTTGAGCTCCTTTTTAGCGGCCCGAGAGAAGAATAAATGTCTGTAATGCTCCTAAACGCCCGTAGCGCGCTCACGAGTTGGTATGATGGTGGTTGGCGTCTTGTTGACCGAAAACAATAAGTTTGGCGATCTTTACTTTACTTGCTCGCAAACAATCGGAATGGTGTTCTGCTCGAAACTGTATCTTGGAAACTGGACATAGACATAACTGTCGTGTGGCGAAGGACTTCCGCTAGACTTGCGTGTAGTTGGGTTCAGGTTTTGTTCGTTTTTGTCGCTGAGATATGGCGCGTCAAATGGTAGAAGTGTCGGGTTGACTTGGGTAGACTTCGGCTTGCCGTCGGTCTGGTCCCGTGTGCTCGGCTGGCTGTTGACCGGTGGTGGTGACATGTTAAGTTCTCGAATCGTTCACAGACAAAAGTAACTCGTTCACAGACATACGTTGACAGACAGGCAGGCGTCATGCTGTTCTACAAATGTACCTTGACGACTGGAAGCACTGGCAATCTTGCCCGCCTGCTAGGTACGCTTGCCGCCATAGTATTTAGGCGTAGCCTGGCCATATTTTGCCGGCCTGTCTCGGCGAGAGGGTTCGTTCCTGGCATAGTTAGGCTCGTAGACGTGTCGTCTGGGTCGACTGTCGGTGTAGTCTTGACGGCTCGGCTCGTTAGTAGATTGGCCACCTCCCATGGTTCCTGTATTCTTCTTCAATCTTATGTCTTTTTCTGAGGTGCGTTCGTTCGTTTGTACTGATTGCGTGGAATTTTACCCCTTTTTATACACTAGCAGAAAGAAAAATCCCCGAAAGATGTATTTTTACCGAATATGTCAGACTTTTAGAATCTTCGCTTAGGTGGAGGGCTCTGATTGGTCCGCTTGTGCTGATGCAAGATAACGGGACTTTCCGAAATCATTTCACACAATAAGAGTTACCGTCACTTTTTTCATCCATATCGGACGCCAGAAAATGCTAAAACACGTCAATCACAAAGAAAGAATAGCGTTTATGTGTAATTTTGAGCTCTGTTGAGCAAGGTAACACAACAGCGACATCAAAACTTGTCAAAGATTTGCCAAAAGCGTTTGATTTCTCCCAAACAAACATCTGTCACTAACTCCATTTTACCGTCCATTTCCTTCTGATGCAGCCATTTCCCTTCCTCTGCTACCCGTCGGACCATATGAACATTATGGCTCGTTCGCTTCGTTCGCTTCTCCGAACGTGTATTCTCCACAGTAACACTTTCTCACAAGCTCGAACTTCTTTCTCCCCACCCTGTATCTCTTCCACTTACAGTAGATTTCTTTTCCGTAATTTTTGTGGATTTCGTATCCCTCTCCGTGGCCGCCGCTCGTGTTCAAGAGGTAAGCTCGGTCAGTGTACTCCCCACAATAGCAGTCTCGGACCAAATGCTTCTTGGTGTAGAACCCTTTGCCATATTTGTCTTCTACCCATTTGGACACTTCTTCGTTGGTAGCGTACCTGCACCTTCTATCTCTGTGCACTTCTACACTGTCGTCTTCGTCTTCAGACAACCTGGAAGGTTCGTTCCAAGGTGTTTGCGCCATTTTCTCCCAAGACAAACCTTTCTCGCTTTAACCAACCGAATCTGTCTCATACCTTTTTGCTTTTTGTCAAGAGTCATGTGATGTTGATTGACATTGTTTACATGTTTACAATGACGAACGCGAGTTGCTAAGGTATCGCGTTCTGCTTCAGAAAAAAAATCATTAAAAAAATAACCGATTAAAGTCACACGCGAGGTTCACATCATTGCACTATCCGACTCGCTATAACACGAAGAAAAATATTCCCATATCTTTACGCAACAAAAGTCGCACGTTTAGCTACCGTAAATTCACCATTTTGATCCGGCGTAGTTTCTCTAGGCGCTGTTCCATCCACTTGTCCCCTCCCCATCCGTGTATCGCCCACATTTGCAAACCCTTACCAGCAGAAACTTTTTCCCTCCCACCGTATATTTCCGCCATCTACAATGTCCGTAGTGTATCTCGTATCCGCCCATGTTCTGTCCGTACGTATTTAACAGATACCGACGGTCCGCTAACTTCCCGCAGTAACACACGCGGACAAGGTGCCTTAGAACAAATATCTTCCTCCCCAAGTCGTCCTCTCTCCATTTGGAAACCATCTCGTTTGTAGCGTACTTGCATCTTCTGTCTCGGTGAGTTTCTTCGCTGTCTTCCTCGTCTTCTGTAGCAGAATGACTCGGTTCGTTCCAGGCGTACGCCATTTTTGTGCTAAGGATAATTTGTGCCCGTTTGCGGCGACTAAAATGTTAATATAATTTAATTTTCTTGTCATACCGTCATGCCTTCTTTCTTAAAAAAATGGAAAACGTTTTCGACTGAAATCTATGTTATACATTCACACTGTTATCACCATTAAAAAGCTAAAAGAGTAACGAACGAATCAAAAGTATAAAATTCGACAGTCCCCGCCGTACGAAAAAAAGATTATATGCTAATTTCCTCTCAACGAAATCTTTCGTTATCAAAATCAAATTCAAACTATCATAGCATGTATTTATCGACAAGACTGTGTTTCATCATTTTGTAAAAAAAAATAACGAAATATGCTAACAACGTTTATTTTAGATTATAAATTCATGACGATGTTTCCAACACTGCCCCTGTATAATTTCACAAAACTGTCATGGCGGCCTTCTTCCTCACTGTTCCCCGTTTGCCTATTCAAACGTCCGCCATTTTCTGCTTCCCTTGTTGACATCGCTTCCGCCCAACGTTTACGTGTACCGGCTCTCTTAGAACGCCTACCTTTCTACTTGTCACCGTAAGTACGCAGTCTACCACAATTGTACGTTTGTATACCTTACCATGTTTTCTACCGAAACGAATATATATGTGCTGTTCGTTGTTTATTCCATTGTACCTCCGTTTTACCGTCTTACAAAAGGATATGTTCATTTTGTGCCGTTCAAACGACAAATTCTGAGCGCCATTTACAAATATCCGTCTCTACTGTTACTGTTGTAGTGCGATCTCCATTCTTAACCACCAAAACAGAAAGTCTGGTAGCAAAATCAGTTTATTTGTCATTTCTGCATTCAAACAACTCAGAAAATAGATCCATTTTTTCTATAATCAGCACACTGTCCCTCTAGGTACTAGATGCAGCAATTCTACAAAATATTAGCCATTTGTTTAGATTATTTCCTTAACTGGTTTGTATTTATAGATATCACAGTATAGTTCCTCATTCTCCTTGGTATTTCTGTCACTACACCAACTATATTTGCTAACCAACCCGTAGAATATCAGCTAGTTCTATGTTTTTCCCCGTCGCCATTTTTATTCCCCCAATAGTTCTTTCCCTATCCGTTAAATATGGCCGCTAGCCCGGTTAGTACAAGACGACACCCCCATCTTTGCCTTCTCCCTGTAGCGCTACCGATATCTTGCCAATCGTTTACGCGTACACGTATATGTATCCCTCCGTATATGTGCGGAGCTATAGCGTATAACGTATACACACCACCAATACTCCCCGCCGCCCAAATACCCTTCCAATACATTCCATATCAGTTATCATAATTATAACTAGAAATTTTACTGCTGAATGAATGTTCGCGGAATAAACATTTGTGTCTCTACCCCTGCGAACGTCTTCCATATTTGTGAGCTCTGCGTAGGTTTTAATTTAATAAAAACGCTGCCCTGATCAAAAGGCTATTTCCGATATGCCCTGTAAAATATCCATGCCTTCTTCCATCCGATACTGACCCGCCAATACTATTAACTGAACCAAGCGATTTATACACATGTAAGTCTGTAGTAGGTGTTGTTGTTTTTAGCCCCGCCATTTTTGTTGAGAGAAACCCTTGCCCTCTCTGCCAGACCGTAGTTTGCCTCCGTTCGACCGGCTGAAAACCCTCCTCCCCCCGCCGGCTAGCCCGTCAACCCACGCCCTTGTCAAGTACGTAGCCGGCAAATCTCCCGAGCACGCATTTACATTGTACGTGTACATTGTAACGACCCTGGACAAGAGGCCCTCGCTACGTGCCGCCCTATAATTGTGGTAAGATCCTTTATATCTATACTTCTGTGTTCTTTCCCCTAATCATTACCTGACGCCTATATTCAAGAAAATGGCGGCGCTTATTGTCCCTTTTCTGTGATTGTCTGAGTTTGTGAACAAACAGGATATTACCCTGACTGCAGTTTGGAGACAGGTGTGTTTAGTACGTTTTCTGCTTTACCCAGTACTAGTCCAGCTATTTAATCAGTCAAATTGTACTTTCTGTTAAACATTTCTACTCGTAAACACAATCTAATGTCTGTAAACATTCGTGTACACTGTGTGCCTACAGTGTTCTAAAAACCATACTAAATACATAGACATATGCATGAGCTACATACATGTAAGCCAGTCATAACATGGGTCTATTTTAAAATGTCCTTTTTACCCCTACTTTTAGTAAATTCGGATACACTGTAGCCATCGATATAGCAGGAAAAATTTTGCATTTTGGGATCATGCCTACATTAATTCTGTCCATGTGACACCTCTAGATCTTGTTATACTTGTCCAGTGTTTCTCAAGTTTTTAGCACAGCTGTAATATCCAACAAGACGCTATTATTGCTTTCCCTCAAAACACTACCTAGCGCCTTTAGCTACCAAGGCGTGGATAATATATTGAGGTGCCCCTGTGCGGATAGCGTGGGCGAGAAATGCCATGTACATGTATGAACGTGTTTTCTATTCACTCAACACACGTTCGATATACGTATGCCTTGTCTGTATTATATCCCCAATACCCTTGTGTCAAATGTACACTGATGCCAGTACCTCGTCTTATACATTTCAATTAGGATAATCTGACCAGTCTTTGACAACTCACTGACAGATATACCATCTTACATGTATGCCGTGTCTGTATCATATCCCCAATACCCCCGTGTCAAATCTACTCTGAGGCCAGTGCCCCTTCTTGAACATTTCAATTATGATAATAACACACGTCTTGACAACACTGAGATTCCTTTTAATGTTTGAAATGCTCCACAGCACACAGGCCCCCGTCCGGGGTATTTGTACATTTTTTTCCATAGAACAATCAATGTGTTGCTACTATGGCCAATGAGAATCAGTAAGAAGTTCTG
>NC_049989.1:12390559-12409192 GCF_000003815.2 Branchiostoma floridae | reverse complement strand
ATACAGAAACGTCTATTTGAAGTGTATATTTTGTAGACAATAACATAACGCACGCAAAGCATGTACGCACTTCCCCTACTGTTGTTATACAACCTATAGTGCCTTTTATAAATGCTCTTCTGTATACTGTGTCTGCTATGTTCTCCCGCACTCAGGCTAATCGCATTTGTCACTTAGATCCTTTTATAAAGGTTACTCCCTTAAGCGTTTTCTACAATCGTTTCCACCATCTGCAGTCAGTTCTGACATGATAAAATCTACGTATCACGCAAGGAAGTCAGCAGGGCGATCTCTTTCTGTAAAGCATTTTCAGGTCAAACGCTATGACATGACCATGGGTTAGAAAATATCTGATCCCAAATAATTCCACAAATGCCATTTCAGAACATGTCCTCTGTAAAGTTATACTTCCAACTCGGATTGTCACATACAGTAAGTGTGCATTGCAAGTCTACCGTATTCTTTGATATTTTTGCAACAGATGTCACAATATGTAAGACAATCTTTCTTATAGATATCAATACGTGTTGAGGGCATGATGGTCATGTATTGGCTCTCTCACCCTGTATGGAAGTATTTTATTCTGCGTGGCTGTTTCAGGCTTTCACGATTCAATAGCACTGAGTGTCAGTGAAAATCAATACGTGTAGGAGGGCTGAGTGCATGGGGCCCCTTGTCAAGGGTGAAACTTTGGACGCTATCAGTTCTGTTGGGGCCTATTAAGCTTAGCAGGTCTGTTTTAGGGCAATTTTGAGACTAAAACTTTGCCATGGGTGCCGGACAAAGAGACTAACACAGAAGAATACTAGATCACGTATAATCTTGTTGCTTATCAAGTTCTGTGCATTTCTTTTGTATGATTTACCCACTGCATAAGGGACTTATGCCCTTAGTCTTGTATTAGGACCAGTCCTTCTGTTTATTTTCTGTTGGTCTTTAATACAAGTCAGCTGTGCAGTATGTCTCAACCGTGTTCTACTTCGTCCATATACTCGTTGACATGTTTTTCTCGGTACCATATCCTTATTCATGAGCATATCAATAACTTAAATGGAAACGTGTGTGCAACTTAGAAAATCCGTCAAGTCACGTTGGGCAATTTTCCACATATATGGCTTTGTTAAAGCTTTGAGATTTTCGACAGACCGCCACTAACGTAAAACCTAGAAAGGGCCCCCCATGATATGCGACACGCAGTAGATTGGCGTTTTGTTTGGGCCTCTCCGACACTTTGGTGTGGCCATGGTTGCTGATATTGAAACAGCCCAGACCTAGTATGCCTTTCAAGTGGAAAATGCTTCTGTCGGTAAGCATCAGACCGGCAACATTGACAGGCCTGTATGGTTGAAGCACTCATAGTCAGTGTGTGCTTTGACTCATTAACAAAATTCTATTCTTTCATTCCCTGGGTTTGGTCCGCTGAATATCGTCTATGGAAGTTGTCTTTTCAACAAACATGACCACCTGTGACAATTCACACATTAACACATCAAATATAGATATTTAGACTGGTCACTTGCATCCTGCTCTGCCCATTTAGATTCAGTGTCCATCCAATTTCAGTTTGACCACTGTCTCGAGGGTAATCTATGGACGGTGTCCACTGATGGATTGACCAGTGTCCGTACGTGCCATCTCCTTGGTGATAGCACCTCGTACGAGGGGATATGTTTAATGATTTGATTAATGTGTTGAAATTCTACAGCTATAGTATACAGACTAGTAGTACTGAAGGCAAGAGACTTTTATTATTGGTATCCCTAAAAAAATTTCTCTCGAAAAAATTGAGCCATTGTCGTATCTTGTGGATTGCTTGTCAATCGACGACATGTCGGGCATGGCGCGTTTGAAAAGATGATAGTCGATACTAGATCTATACTGAAAACGGCAAAGCTGTGTATAACTTTAACGGCTTCGGATAAAAAGGGGAGTTTAGTACTGCGCAGTAGAATCACCCTTCGGGGCCCCGCTGAAACATACTCCACCTGTTCTGACCTTTCTGTTGTTGGACGAAAACACCTATAGTATACGTGGCTCAATGGAATTTAGACCACTCCCCCTGCCACGTATACTGTTCTAACATTCTTTAGTGATTTATTCATCAGTGTTTTTCTGAAGACTTGGGAAAAATTTTGAAACGTCACAGCAGGTTTCTATTTGTTCAAGTATGAGGTACGAAACTTTTCGTGACTAAAAACAGGTGCGCGGGGATTGCCATTACGTCATGGAAAACTTCTAGAAGATTCGGTGAAGACCAACTGGAACAGGTTTAGACCGGCTTCGACAGGTTAGCTCAAGTATTTAGGGGAACCACGCAGTGTTAATGGGACGCATACTTTGTGACACTGAGGGCCTCTCGTCCATCAATTCGTCTGAAAAGAAGGCATTGAAAGCCTCTAAATTGAGCGGTGTAGTCTTTCGCGTCATCGGTCAGTTTTGCCATTGATTAGTGGTGACCTTTGACCTCTAAAGTATATGTAAACAACGCCAGGTATTCTCAGTAACCCCCCACGATTCAAAATCCTGAAAAGAATAATTACCATGACCTCAGAAGGTGGAATTTTCCATCACATGATCGTATGATGACCTCTGTCCTTGGTGCTGATTGGATGTTAGTGCGTATGTATATGCCCATGTATGGTGGTGAAAAGGCCCGCCTACTCGACCCTTGCCAAGGCTGAATTGAAGAGATTCCGTGTCAAGGATAATGTTTACATGCCCTTTGGTGGTTTCAATGAAGGAGAACTCAGACGACGCTTGTAAGGCGAGGTGAAGTGAGGGGGCGAGTTTGGGTTATGTCTGGAGTCTGGACTGTAGTTTCAGTGTGTAGTCTAGGCTCTTTGGGCTGTTACAAGGACTTTCAAACATACTGGGGGACTTCGCCTAACGCCTGAGTATCACACGTAAGTTATTTCTGTCTTGATACAATTTGTGGTTTTATTCTCATTGTGTTTTGCTTCTAAAGTATTGACAAAACAACATTATTGTGATTAATGTGTCTTTACCACCATCTAAAAGGGGTGCTGAATACAAGACACAATGGTATTGGCAAAGTTTGAAAGCGTGATAAGAAAGGAGAGCGTCGTCTTTAAATCTACCTTGCCTGAAGAACCTAAAGATTTTGTGTCTGAAAAAAACGAACATTTACTTGTCGTTTATTATCGATAGATCAGTTTTAATGGGCGTAACGCGAAGCTTGATATGGACTGGACAGGTGCAATATTTACACAGGTGTGTTTACCTGTGTGGTAGAGATTTATAAGCAACAGGTGTGCACAGCTGTGATTGTCTTACATATCGTCCCCGTATAGAGGCTAGTGCAGAGGTCATTTTTCTCAAGGGTTCGTTAAATTTACTGTAAAATGTCTAATACAAGCTGTTGTCTCCAAAACAAAGTTTATTCTACTTTAAAACAACATAAGATATTTGTAATATTTGTTTTTTTGTTTGCCAGCATTTTCTATTCGTTGCAAGCAGTTCGTGACTTTTCAACTGTGGTTAAAGAAAGTTTTAGAATATTTTTGTATGATATACAGTAACTCGTTTTACTTGTTAGCCTGTGTAGTGACCCTGAGTTGTTACTGTAAGTTGTAAAATTATCGGTTGTTTTTTAGACACGTAGCGGTAGGACATGTACAGAGCGTAATTTAAGTAATTAAAGTAAAATTAGATTTCTGACCGGTATACGTTTTATAGCCGTTAAGTATATAGTTATTTTGGGACGCAAACATGTGATTTTTTAGGCACACATTGTTTTATGTTATCTAGACGTGGGTCTGGACGTTATTGTGGTTACATAATTTTGTCGGTTATCTTGGTTGTTGTAAAAAATATCCACTAAATAGATTTTTTTCGGTTCTATTCTACGTCTTATTATGTAATACGACGAAGCCTTGATCTGTCAATGATAAGATTAGTATTGGCGCGTTTATATAAAATCCCTTTATAAGGATTAAAAGACTATGTTCCCGTTTTAGAAAGGTCTCGGTTCCTCTTCTCTATACAGAAATAACTGTTACTTGGTCTTCAGTTCCCATTCCGTGTTTCAAGTTCCTCTTTGTGCTATTACAACATAGCACTTTTAGTCTATCTGAATTTGTCTAACAAAGGTCTGTTCAACGCAGTGTGAGAGGTAATTCTGTACACTTTATCTGTTTTACCATTGTCAAAGGATTTCTACTGGTCTTGTACTAAACATTACTCTCCAAGCAGAGGTTTGGTTCCGACTGTTTTCGCCTGTTTTAGGAATTTTTGTCCGGCTTTCTTTTTTTGCACCGTTTTCTTTATGTCTGCTTAGAGAATAACCAACCAAACATTACTTTTGTTATCATATCAACACAAAGACCACTTGGTTTCTTTTCTTTTACGTAAAATGTTTTTTTTTTCACGATTGCGATATACGTTTCTAAATTTTAGACGCATTTTTGTTGCTGTAGATTGACGCAACCCTTTCACGATGATCGGACCCGACCAGTCCACGTGCTCCGGTTTGGAGCGGGACCAACCGAATGATGACCCGAGCGGGGAAGACCTAAGCAGCAGGGAGCAAGAGTTTCAGCTGGCGATGGCCTGTCTACTTACCTCACCCGTCATGAACGAAGTGGAGAGGAGACCGCGGAAGAAAGGTACAATAAGTGGTGTTCAAATACTCAATGTAGCAATTGTCAGGACAGAGATGGGGTCTGGTCATTATACATATATATGAATGTGTTTGGGTAAGATAGTAAATGTTAAGTCACTCGCTCGACTACCTATGGCATTAGGTTAGATAATGTAGTAAGTGAGCTGGAGGGGCTGTTCACCATAGATATGAATGTGTTTCAGTAAGATATTAATAGTTAGGTCTCTCGCTTGGCCCCCTGTGGTGTTAGATTAGATAATGTAGCAAGTGTCAGGCGGAGCTGGAGGGGCTGGTTGCCATATATGTGGATGTGTTGGGGTAAGATATCGGTGGTTAAGTCTCTCGCTTGGCTCCCTGTGGTGTTAGGTTACATAATGTAGCAAGTGTCAGGACAGAGCTGGCAGGGGGGGGGGGGCTGGTCACCATATATATGAATGTGTTTGGGTAAGATAGCAATGGTTAAGTCACTCGCTTGGCGCCCTGTGGTTTAAGATTACAAAATGTAGCAAGTGTCAGGACAGAGCTTGAGGGACTGGTCACCATATGTATGAATGAGTTTGAGTAAGATAGTAATGGTTAAGTCACTCGATCGACGCCCTGTGGTGTGCCATTGCATAATGTAGTAAGTGCCAGGACAGAGCTGAAGGGGCTGGTTACCACACATATATACGAATGTGTTTGGGTAAGAAATCAATGAATGAATGAATGAAGACCTTTATTGTACATACATACCCACTGGGTTCAGTACAGGTCACAACAAATGATACAACATGATACAATGAATCTACACTACTCAAGAATCGTATACTCACTCGACAATCTGTGGTGTTAGATTACATATGTAGCAGGTGTCAGGACAGAGCTGTAGGGGCTGGTCACGATACATATAAATATGTTTGAGTAAGAACAATCGAGGCAGTAATTTGTTGGACCATGTGAATGTAAACATCAACAACAATTTGAAAACAGCAAACATTTGCTTCAAAATGTCATCTTTTCAGTTTTATAATACATGATATCTGACATCAGTTATGTGTTTTAGTGAATGAAGACTTTTGACCTGTCTTGCCAGTGCAGGTATAATCATATTTTTTTTTCGAATTTCAGATCGTGTGAAACGACTCAAGAGAAAGAGGAAGAGTAAAGGCAAGCAGAAGAAGAACATCGCTCAGCAACCAAGGGAAAAGGACAATACCCCCAGTTCAAAAAGAACAAGCAGATAGCATATAAAAATATAAGTCATGCACTGTAAATATTTATCTTGATATATATTTTAACACGTTTGTACAACAAAGTATAATGTACATATGGTTAATGCAATGAGGAAACTGTTTGAATCGATTTTTTGTAGTTGTAATATTAATGTGTTTAAACAGCTTATAAATGATACGAATTTGATATTTTCTTTACAATCTACAGTTTATCTTGATAGCCAGCTCAAAAGGTCCTCGAAATCCAATATGGCGGTAAAAATAGCTCAGCCTTGAAATCCACGTCATCGGGGGTTAGTGGCACCGGCTAATCAAACGGCGACAGTTGAACTTCTAACCGTTAACGCAATCAATAGCGTCCGATACAGCCTAACGGGGTCCCGGTGTAATTCTGTTAGCAAAGACCGGGCCCGACTGTTAGCTCGTGTTATAGACTGTTCGCTGATGGAATTGTTATCGATGTGGAGGCTGATTGTGGGCGATTTAGCGTGGATGCTATCCGAGTTTACATAAAACTGATTACACTTGTGCTCTCTGACTGATCGCGCATAGTAGGGTCTGTATTCAAAGGAAGAGACATTACGTATTGCATTTATGAAGATGCTTACAGATAATTATGTTTAACTTCACGGAAGAGAAACATATTGTTTTTGAGCTATTTCTTCTCCAAACAAATGAGGTCAGTGTTCTAGACCAGATGGCTGTCACCATGGTTACTGGAAGTTTAAGACACCCTGTGGTGTTCGATTTCAAAGTCGAAAATATACCAAATGGCAGGACAGAGCTGGTGATTGAGTAAGAGTAAGCAGTAGATTGTTAGGATATAACATGTAAAGGTAAATATTATGTTGCCTTTCGAGTATAGATGTACGTTACATCAACTCACAATGTATAGTTTCTTACATGTTGGAAGTATTTGATACATTGATGTATAACTATGAGTAATCATGGCTGAATAAAAGTATTTCAAGTTACGTCAAATTCACAAATTTCTCGTTGGAGTCATCTTATGAATAGTAGCTTTGTTTATTGATGAAAATGATTAGGGAAGTATCAGCATTTACTTCTTGTTTCTAACTCAAACAAATACCTGACTGAAATTGAAACACGACTTCTGTAAAAAAAAATGAGAACTGAAACTTGACATCGGCTTTCAGTACGAGTAATGGAGACTATACAAGAGCGTTTCGTAGAATACATTGATCAGAATATTATCAATTATTATTATATTATCATTTTTCAATAATATATTATTATTATATCTTTAAAATCTTTAAAAACAGACAGGGAAAATGTAGCACTGCACTCAATTTAGTAATTCATTTCAACAGCGTCACATACAAAGGACAGACAGAAGGGAAAGCCTTTCGAGACAGTGCGTTGGAAAAATTCAGATTATGATGATTTGTGCAGCACTCCTGTTTTCTAAACAAACCGGTAACGTATAGAATGAAAAAAAAATAGCTTTGGGGTTCAGAGGTAGCTTTCTTAGAAAACGACTGTTCCGCTATATACTGACTGTTTAAGGAAGTTGAATACGTTACAGATTCAACAGGATAAGGTAATGACAGTAACGAAGAAGACATCTGTGCACATCAAATTAACCACACGAGATAATAGGTTTCATGATTGAATGTCCCCATAATGAAGTTATGCCTAACTCATTGGGAGACTACTGTAACCTACAGATGACCACATTGAAAAGAAATTCTGCCTAACTCAGTTACCGCCTAATAGGTTGTCGGGTTAGGTGCAACGCCAAACTTCCCTAGCTTTGCGCACGTGATCAGTTATTTTTAGGCGGTGTATGGGTGTTTCATAAAGATGTAATGTTATGTTTCGATTTGGGGTTCAGAGGTAGCTTTCTTAGAAAATGAATGAACTATTCTGCTACATACTGACTGTTTCAGCAAGTTTAATGCGTTACATATGCAACAGGTAAATTTAAGGTAATGACAGTAACGAAGAAGACATCTGTGCACATCAAATTAACCACACGAGAAAATAGGTTTCATGATTGAATGTCTCTATGATAAAGTATTGCCTAACTCATTAGGCAACCACTGTAACCGACGGTTGACCACATTGACAAGAAATTCTGCCTAACTGATTTTCGGCCTAACAGGTGGTCGGGTTAGGTACAACATCAAAACTCCCTAACTTTGCGATCAGTTATTTTTAGGCGGTGTATATCGTTGTTTTATAAAGATGCAGTGTTATGTTTCGACTTCACATTTATATGTCTGTCTGTAATTCAATCCATTCGTATCCATCGTATGTATGAATAGACAAATGTTCCGCGACTTTTGTTGTGTCAATAAAGATTGTTTCTTTAATATTAAATCATAAATCCTATTGAAAAACGACTCTCACATTATGAAAGAGGACACAGACACATACTTGGCACTATATATTATCAGAAATATAATTATCTGTTTGTATACATTCTTTTCAATTTCAAGTTACAAATTGTAGATGGCATTTTAAAACACACACAACCTGCATATCTTGGTGCTACAATATGTCGGACATATTCTGTACTTAATTATGCATAAAACACTTTGATGCATTCTGGCTTTTGCCTATTTCCACAATTCACAAACCATAGAAAAAATGCAACTCATCTGCATGTCATAATTTCTCACACACACATTGGAAATATCAGATCTAATATGATATCACACTCCTCCATTGGCAACAACTTCTCTATACAAATACATGGCTTTAGAGTGGAAAAAAATTGGAACAATCACAAATATTTCACAGTTTTCATCATGAATGATAGTTTCACAGGCAGATTTGACTGTAGTCCAACTTTGTGCTTAATATCATATTCATATATTGACATATTCACTGTAGCAGCTTTTTTTGGCAACTTCATCAATGAACTAGCATAAAACTATGGAGACATTTTAATTTTTGCCAGCTGTAGTCCCCACCAACTACTTAGACAAGATGCAACAAATTACAAAGATAACAAGAACTCTCTATTATGGCTGTGAAATATTAATAATTTTTGTGCATTTCTTGTTTCAATGAATTCATTATTGTCAATATTATCCTTCTGATTCTGTCTAATAATTTCACACTGGCTCTCGTAAGGCAATAGACATAGAGATAGCAGGAAATTACAGGCAGGAAATGAGATAACCTTTTCTGGGACCTTTGAACTAACTTCCTGTCAGTGTCGCTGACATGTATCATGTGAAATCCTGCCACTCTACTGCATCCAAATTAGCACAGACACACTATAGCAAACAGTCAGCTAGACACCAAAAACAATTTCAAAGAAACATAACTTAAAAAAATAGCCCTTACAGTATTGGTGTGCATATGTTATGGCTATTCTGGATTCCTGCAGTTCATCGATAGAGATATGGCTCTTTCTGAATCATACACAAATCTGAATCACAATTTTGAATGAAGACAACACAGCCACCAAGCTGCCTCTCTGATCAGTACTTTACAACTAACAACACAGTTTGTATTTGTTGTAAATGGGGGCACATTATGCCACTATGAAATCTTAAAAATCATATACAACAGGTAAAAACAGCTGTATTAAAAGCACCAGAGCCTGTGAAATAAAAGCTGTGGAAAATATGTTTTCGTTTTCAAACATTGACACAGTTTACTCAGCTTAGCAGCATCTGTATATATTTCCCCTTTTTAAAATGTGACATTACTACTGCTAGAAGGTACTGAAAGAAAACATGTTTGAAAATAGGGAAGCTAATTGACTTTTTCTTACCGCTTCAAGTTGATATAGAATCAGTAAAAATCAACGTGTAGTTGGGGTCAATTTCTTAGCATTTTTGTTTTTGAATACCATCAAATACTCTTAATAAGATTTATGCATAGGTTTTGTGCTTATTCATTAGTTTCAACTATTAAGATTTCTATGCAAAGCAAGTCGTTGATAAGCTCAATTTATTTTGAAAGAAATGGCAAGAAGAACGATTATTAGATTATTTTAAATGTGTTTTTCATCTTTTCTGCATCTCCAACAACATGGCAAATGCCACTCCATACGCAGCATCCCCGCAGGTGGTTTTAGAATACACCAGCGGGATATCGTACGCCTTTTCTAACTCCTCCTGTAGGATTCCGTTTCTCGTGAGCGCGCTTCCCGTACCCACAATCCTCTGCACACCGCACTCCGTCAGGAACTCCCGTGGCATCATGGCGTGTAGGTTGGCGGCGACGCCCTTACAGAGTGAGCGCGTGACCTGGCCTACGCTGAGACTGTCGATGGTGACGTTGGACGCGGATGCCCGCTGGTCTGGGATGTGTCGCTCGCCAAATATGGTGGGGACGATGGTGAGAGGGGTGTCGCCAGATGTTTGCGCCGACGCCAGGAGACGTTCATACAGTAAGTCCTCTTGTATGGAAGGAATTCCTGTGGATATGAAGGATAGATACGTGTTAACATTAGTAAAAACTAAAGCTACACCAATTTTATTTGTTCTTTCTCGGATTTAAAAAAAAAAAAATTTCAAAAAGTCATGGCTAGAAGAGACTGGACATGAAAACCTAAACATTCAACACTAAGGGGGTCCCTGGTAGCAAAGTCCAAAGTTTGAAGAAAAATGATAAACGTACCATCCGAAATAGGTACGTACAGCTACCAGCATTTGAGGCCCATAGTTAATTTGAGAAAGCTGAGGCAGTGAATGTTTGTCAACACGAGGTGTGGCCATCAATTTGAAAAGTTTTTTTTTTCAAATCAGAAAAAATTTGGTCGTGAAATCCGAGAATTTTTATCAATATCCCTTCAGATTGCTATAATCTGTTGTGACATAGCAACAATATTTCTCAAATACCATACATTCTAACAGAGAACCTATTTTAGGGAAAATGATTCCTGAGAAAACTTAAACATAACTTTGTGGCTATCACATTAGTCTTTACAATGTCAGCAATTTAAATGAACAAGAAGACAATATCCAGCAGTTATGTTTAAATTGTTTATAGCTAAGGCTGCATACCGGTACAATACTGCAAAAACTATTTAGGTACAGGTCCAAAATATCAGCACAACAATGTACTGGCACTGTACCTGAATATATATTTTAAAGTTATTTTGTTACTAAAAACATGTAATTACAAAGATGAAAATTTGGCACTGGAAATAAATTGCCATTCAAATCAGCACCATTTTAGATTTAAGATGCTCTCAAATGCATCTGCTCTCTGCAAAAGGTGCCAACACAGTCTATAAAACATTACAGTTTAATCATGTTTCTGATCCTATGTTACATTAATTGTTAGGTACAGGAACAGGTCTGGACCTGTACTTAATCCTACCTGTACAGTACTCAAAATACTGAGTACGCGGTGACTTGATTTTGCGGTAGCGGAAAAAAGAACTTTTCGCGGTGGTTTTAAGTTCGCAGTAGCACCATGCACTGTAGTCTCTTACTCATACTGCCATGGAAAAATGTTCGCGATGGTTTTAAATTTGTAGTGAAGCAGCCACCGTGAAAACCACAAACATTAAACCACCGCAAAAGTTTCTGCATTTACAGTAATCAAGATTGTTCCTGACTGATCCCAGCTCTACCTCAGCCTTACCCAGATCCTGTAGCCAGCTCTGAATCATCTTGACAAAGCAAGCCAGGGCGTTCCCACCAGTCAGAGCTGCCGCCACCGCCAGGTACCGCCCACCGAAGTACGGGTAGTACTGTACCGGGGAGGAGGGGTCCGCGGGAGGGGGTAGGAACCCCCCTGTCATCTGGAAGGCCAACTGTGCTGAGGTACCTATGTTCATGACTGCAGAAAACAACAACAGGTTGGAAGGGTCAGACTATTTACCGGAATACACCAGAATACACTGGAATACACATCAAGAATCTAATGAAATACAGTATGCTCAGATCATCATCATCATCGTACACCCGGTTACACCGGTGAGGTACAATACATAGTACAGTATTTCCAGTATGATCTGTCATTCATGGCAGGCACTGAAGTAGTCTCTGACAGTCCAACGCTTAGATGAATTAGGGTAAGCGTAGTACTATCAGTAGTTTGGATTGGTCATACATGTATGCACTATTAACTACTACTAATCTTTATTGCAAATTGATACTCAAAAATAAATCAAAAGGGAATAATGACTAATCTAAATCTATTTCTACTTAAGCTATTTGATGGGTTTGACTTCTTTTCTGTATGCGGTAGGAGATGAATTGTCCAACATGTTCATATATTAAACCCGAGTTTGATGATCTCACATCTCTATGAAACACAAGTCAGAGTAACTTTCAGGTCTTGTCTAACAGTACTAGTAGTTGTTTAACTTTCCAAATAAGACTTAGATCAACATTACAAGGTTCTTCCATTTATGTTTTCTTTATTTTCTTGTGGTCACAATTTAAGACATGATTTTGCAGTTGAAGACTGTGACCACAAGTGACATTGTAGCTGACCCCTGACCGTAATTTTGCCCCTCCGGACACCTTAGAATGCATCGTTTTTTAACTTGAAATTATCTAAAAATCTGCCCCTGACAATATTCCTCCCTATATGATATGTATATCATCAAGCTCTCACGTAGATTTTCGGACCACCTGCAATAAAATCCTAGCTAAAAGCCTGACTGAAACCAAAACGTTTGTACTTGGAATTGGATATGCAAAGAAAGAAAAGTTGTGAGGAACACACCTGCGTCGCCCATGTGCACCAGACTGGGGAGTACGGAACACTGGAGGTCCCCCAGGGCCACGCCCACGTCGATACGAGGCGGTACGCAGCACCATGGCTGCCTCAGGGTTCCCGCGATCTCCCCTGGGTCCAGCACTCTGGGTAGGAGGTCACACGGGAAGCCAGTCTCCGCCAGACTGGGGAACGGTAGAGGGGAGATGCAAGAATTAGGGCAGGCATTAGTGAAAGAGCTCAACAAATAACAACAAGGCTTTAAACCATTGAAAAGCCTTTCTTGGTAGGATTTTATGTGAAATCAGGGCATTTGGGAAGTGGCTGCAGTAGGAAAGACCTTATACTTGTAGAAAGACTAAGTTGTAACAAATGACCTTTCTCCATCAAGGGGCTTTCTGCACCCCCCCCTGAAATAGTGATATCGTCGTCAGATAGCTGTTTTGAGCCAAACAGGCTAATCCAAGGGCTCTTATGATGGGGGGTGTATCAAAAGACTAGCCATATAGAAATTCTTGCAAATGAATTTGATGAGACAGCACATAGTAGGCTATTACTTGAGGGTAAGTTTGTATGGCTTGAACTTTTTATTCTTGAGATAATTGCGTATTTGTTTCCTCAACTCTCCCATTGGATTGCATGGGGAAAATTCTAATGCCAAGTAATGGTTGCATCTCCCCTAGATGCACATTATTGCCTTCAGCAAAACACATTAGCTTTCTATTTCTGGTATTCAAGTTCATGATCAAAGGCAAAAGGGACCTCTTTATTACTTAGAGGACTTGATATGATTGTTTGAGTCAGATGTGCACCTTAGGTATAGGTAGTTAACTTTAATGGCATATGGATCAAAGCCATTTTTGTTTCACTTCTTTCACTGTAGTTAGCATTATTGCTTGATATTATATCTAGCAAGAAGCCATGGAAGGATTTAAATCCAAGATAACATGTACCACCACACACATGGACTTTTATGAACAATAATTTCTTATAAGTATGGCATCTGAACTCTACTTCCTGTCAGTCCTGCAGCCTGTAAGTCTAAGCTTTGTAGTGAACATCTTCCCACTCACTTCCTGTCTATTTTTTTTTCAAATCTCAAGGGGGTCTTACATTTCCTTGTTCCACAGCCTACTGCCACAGTCGAAGTACCCCCAGCTCGCAGCGTTCTGTACGGACATCACGGGTAACTCCATCCCACACAACATCGCCACCAGGTAGTCCATCACCGTCCCTGCCCGGTCAAACCCCTCCAGAGCCTCCGGCATGTGCCTGGCCAACCACAACAGCGTGGCACAGCCGTTACCAGTAGCAACGGGGAGGTGCGCGCGTGGAGTGGGGATCGTTTGGAGGAACTCCGGTGTACAGCGGCCATCCTGCCAAGTGTAGAGACGGCTGACCTTGCCCGTCTCGAAGCGGTGAGACATCGGTGAGTAGTGCCAGCCCTCCCGGGCCCTCCACAGCATCACCCCGTGCATCTGCCCGGACACCCCGATGCGGGTTACCCCAGGAGCGAGCTCCTCTGGGATCTTCTCCACACAGTTTTGCAGCGAGGTCAGGATCTTGGCGACATCTTGTTCGTCGCCTCGCGGATCCGTCGGAAAGCCTATCGTCGCTTCAGTCTCCCGACTCGTGGAAAAAACGGTCGTGGAAGAGTCCATGTCCACTAGGGAAACTTTGACGGAGGTTGTTCCGAGGTCAATGCCGAGTATAGTGCGATACGGGGCGGATACGCCTCTGTACGGGCTCGGAACGTCTACTGGGGCAGCCATGTTGATGATGATAAAGGTCACGCCAACCTCTTGGGGCCACCTGTTCCCATGCACCTGTTTTGGGGTTTCGGGACACCAGTTTTCTGGTTGTCACCTGCGATATTCGTACGCGGGTGTGTGTCTTTGATCATGAATGTTTGTGCGCGTGTTTCTTTGTGTGTGTGTGTCTGTCTGTGTGTGTGTGTGTGTGTGTGTGTGTGTGTGCGTGCGTGCGTGCGTGCGTGATGTGTATGTCTGAGTGCTTTTCAGGATATTTGTGGTCAGCATAACATGGATTAGTGGTTATTTGGTGCGGAACCTCCAGTTGTGTATCTTTTGTTCTGTACAAAAGTCCTGGAAGTCCAGCTACGTGTTATTTGTTTGGGTGGCGGATTGACGTATTTAAAGTGTTGTGTAAGTTTCAGTCCTCTAACGTTAACGTTAATAGTTTGTACATGTAAGCTTTTGGCAATTTGCAAGAGCTCAAGGGACTACAAGTAACGTTACAAGTGTTCTTTTTGGAAAACAGAATTTTGATTTCGATACGCGTATCCTTTTACACAGCTGTTAAGGCCTAGAAAAGAAATGTTTCCATTTTCCGCCGTTTGCCAGGGTGATTATTATGAGGAGAGCGTCACTTTTTGTAACCGGTAATTCTTTTTTTTACCTGACTGTTGCTAGAGGAACATGTACGAAGGTTTTGATATAGGTTTCGTTTCTAAGTATTACTCAGTATTGTCTGTACTCTTTGTACCATTTAACTCAAATAAGGATTTCCATTCTGACTTAGAATTTTATTTTTATTAAGACAAATTCTGTTCGTACACACAGATAGACAAATTTCACCAACATGTAAAACGATATACATTTTTTTTAAACTGTATGCAAAGTTGCGTAAGCTTATATGCAATTTCAATATGACATAGCGATACATATTTCAATAAGATATCAATAAATAATTAAATTCATTTTACATTTGTGCCCACACGAGAACAGTCGTAAGTTATAAAGGCAAATTCACATAACAGTAATTGACGGTGTAAACATTATATCAATATAACGTGTAATCGCATGAATATGAACTTTTTACTGGGCAGCAAACTGCATGTAAATAAAAAGCACGTAAAAGCCAAATCAGCGTCAAGAACAGTGAGGGGTAAAGAATCTAAAAACAAAAAGTTAGTTACGTTAGTCGATTTATAATGTATGGCTCATCAACATGTTTTGCGTCGTTAGCATCCAAGAATATAGACCATATTACTTCTTGAACTTTAAATTTCTTCAAACAATAGTTGGGAGCCAGCTCATTGATGATTGAAAGTTGGTCGGCAAGCTTGCCAACGAGTCGATAACTGAAGTCGTCTTCACCAGTCGACTATACATTTTGTAAAATCAAAGCCAAGAAAGTCATCTTCTGATTAGGTCATGTGTCAAAAGGAGCAAAATGGACTCCAGGAGGAATCGTGACAAATCAGTCACTAATGAATGAATGAATGAATAAATGAATGAGTTTATTCGCCAACAATCGCACAAGGTACAATGTATGGCAAACAATAACAACTAATAGCTATATAGACAATAGTACTAAGAGGCTACATACAAAACAACAACAAAACATTATCGATAACATGTACAGTTATGTATGAGTAATCTGGTCTCGCATTTGGAATGCATTATGAAAAAACTGGCCTACGTAGACGGATATATGAGTTGAACATGAGAGTAGTATATGGAAAATATCATTCTCTGTACCAGTAAGAGATGTGCGTTTTGGTTCTAACTTCTTAAACAATGTTTCTTTCTCTTTACTGTAGGTTCGAATCCAAACCAAACGAAACCAAACTGGTGCTACAATACTGTGGCTATTCTAGGCTACTAACAACGTTAACCCAGCGCCGAACTTGGTTGGAGAGTGGCAGTGAGCAAAGTCATGGAAATTAAGGTTCTGAGTGTGCATGTCGACAGGGCTTGAAGAAAGTAATATACATATACAATCATATCAGCGCCAACATCTGCAAATCAGTAGGTATCCTTCAGAACCAAGACGTCACTTAATTCCTGCATTCGCACGATTTGTTACAACACAGCATACGACAAATCTAGAGAATTCGATGAAACTTCAGGAAAGTAATATCCACCGGTAATTAGCTAAAGTTTAACTAGCAATTTCACAAAACAATAGCGAGAAACTCTGACATTGGCAATTTCACAAAAGAAACACATTAATAATTTTACATGAGAAGAAGATCTTTACAATATCAAACATAACTTAACCGAAGACATCAACTTCAAAAAGATGACTTAGATGCACTATAAACAACATGTACAGCAAAAAACGCGATTCCAAGCGAAATTGGTAATCTTTCATATAGACCAGCAAGCATGTGCTGTATACTGTAGCATTGTTACTTAATCAACACAAAATGCTGGTGTTTATGAAATACGGTGGACATTTGGAATTTTATGGGGCAATACGAGGTCATACACTAAAACGAGGCCGCATTTAATAGTAAGGCCACAGCAAGTAAATTTTATGGATGACATCCTCTGCAGAATGCAAAAATAGTGCGATAGGGCGAAAAAAAAACAAGATGGGGAAAAAAAACAAGATGGCTACACTTTCAAAAATAGGCACCATAAAGTTGTGATGAATGTTGTAACAAGAATTAAAGGGACAAAACATGGCATCAGAGCCAGCAAGGCATTCATTCCTGTATTCAAGACATGTACTAGTGTGGTAAAAGTGACACTAGTGTAGTAGACTGGCATCACCAACAAAGTTGGTAACCACACTCATGGCTTCCATATCGGTGTCACTTTTACAACTATCCAATAAGTTTCATTTCTACAACTACAGTCCTGGGTACCTCGCAAGTGTCACTTCTACAAGTACAATTATTAGGCTACAATACAACATATTTGCTCATTTTGGTACTTTATCGTCATGTTGACCATCCCTGCAGAAGAAAAAAAAATTCTTGTTTTTTTTTTTCTGAAATCAGGTGAAAATTAATGCGCGCGCTGATGTCATCCATAAAATTTACTTGCTGTGGCCTAAACCATATAAACGGGTAGGCCATCTTCAGTGGTACGTTTTACCCCTTTAATTTGAAATGCTGGGAAACATATGCCTGTTATGTGTAGGAAGTATTGTTTTGGACATTCGAACCCGATTTCGGTTACATTTCTATCCATTTTTGTCACAGTTTTCCAAGGCTGAGTCGAAAACATTTAGCATCAGCATGTATGTCCTCCATTTGTACTTTGCATCGGTTGAAAGGCCTGAAAAATAATCAGTCGACAGGACTTTGGACTAATTCGAAAATGAACAGACCAAAACTGTTTGGTGGTTTATAGGTTCAAGAAAATAACAAGAGCGGAGAAGAGGAGAGTTTATAGTTATTTTGTCAAGTGTCTACTTTCAAACTTGGTCTTAAACAGAGGTAGTTATTGTTGTATACGCGTTCGAAGATAGGATTTTAAAACGTCAGTGGACGTCGACGGATACTGCAACACAACCATAATTCTTTGTAGCGAAATGGACCATTGGATTGCAATTTGATTCTCACCCATTCACGCGTTTTTAGGACCGAGACCTGATCCTCTGGACCTGGAACGTACCTGTACAGTAGAAGCTAGTTAATTGCACAACGGATTACCGCACACTTCTGTCATTTGCACGGGATGTCAAAATCCCAAATCGGTGCTGTCCACCTGGATAACTTCGCATTGCTGCACCATCCGGATAATTGCAAGAAATACAATAGCAAATGGGGTGTGCAATTGAACGGCTTCTACTGTACCTGGATTTTCTGTGTCGGTACCATACCTAGTTACAACCACAATTCAGGTGAAATAATCTAGCAAATCCGTCCCTGAACCTCTTGTTCATGAGCCCGTACACCAGCGGGTTGCAGCAGCTGTTGAAGTAGCCCAACACCAGGGACATCACCTTGACTTCCCTGGGCACGTGCATGTAGCCGATGACCTGGCCCATGGTAGTGACGGCGTAGGGGGACCAACAGATCACGAAGGCCAGAATAACAACCAGAAGTGAGCGAGTCAGGGCTGCCTCCTCTTTTCTCTGTTTCTTCTTCATTCTACAAAAAGAAATACTGTAAGTGTCTTCAAGTTCGCGGGCTATTTGATTTCGCGGTAGCGGGAAAAGGACTTTTTGAGGTGGTTTTATGTTCGCGGCAGCACCATGCACTGTAGTCTCTTACTGCCATGGGAAAATGTTCGAGGTGGTTTTAAATTCGCGGTGAAGTGGCCACCGCAAAAACCGCGAACATAAAACCACCGCAACATTTCTGCATTTTCAGTAGTGCAAACAGGCAACCGAAGATGCTTCAAAATTCCGTGAAATATAAATGATATCTTCTTTTATTTATTC
>NC_049989.1:12347254-12390459 GCF_000003815.2 Branchiostoma floridae | reverse complement strand
AAATCATTCACGAATAAAAACTGTTCAATGTGTTCTTCGTCATTCTGTCACAAGAGCAAGTTTTGATTAACTAACTGGGTATAGAAGTTGCATATTTTGCACGGAGGTAGTAATACCTTAGTCACGTCCACCTGACAAATATAGAGGCAGAAAAGTATTTTATACATGAAAAGAAATTTTGGGAAAAACCTACCTGTGGCGCAGACGATTGCGTTGTCTCTTGCAGGATGATTGCGCTGTTGAGTTTAGTGTCATATCCGAGCCTTCTTCCTCCGCCCTCTCTCCCTCTGTCGACCCCTCGTCATCTTTCGGACTCTTCATGATGCTCAGGTCACAGTCGAACGCCACTGCTCCTTGATTCCGTTTTGGTCGTGCGCTTCTCTTCTTCTCGTTTAAAGGGAACACTTCGTTTTCTGGCGGTTGAGATCTCGCTCCAATGGCGTCGCTATCCTTTTTTTCCCCCGAACTTTCGTATGAGACCACTTCGCTACAAAGATCTGACTTCCTGTCTTTCGACATGTCATCTAAAGCGTTGTTGCTGTTGCTTTCTAGGCTTGTCTTGGTTGTAACGCCTCCCTTTCTACAAGTTCTCTGTCTTTTGTTGTCTCCTTTTGTAGATTCTCGACATCCGCTTCTCTTATGTTTTATAAAGAGAAAGATCGCGTTTTTACCTCCATTTGATTGTTGTGGGGCAAAGTATCTTACATAACAAGGACTTGTGCTTAAAGAAGTGACTGACTTGTCAGGGGTCTTGGATGTTGTTGGTTCCTGACTCTGCTCTCGTTCGTTTCTTGTCGGCGATCCAACCAACTTGCGGCGGTTTTTCTTGTACCTGACAACAAAGAACAACAATACGTCTGAAAAAAATACAGACGTAAGAGAACATAGGACATATTCGAAAATTTTTCCCCAAATTTGTCGAATAGTTCTTGCTTGAGTTCACTAATGATTTACACGCAGCAGCACATGACACTTAAAGACAAAGTACTTTATGTGAATAAGTGTGAAATGCACCATACAATCAAGAAAAAATACAACGATAAACAAGTAAGGAATTCACACACACGAGAATGTGATACAAATATTTCAAGGAGGTATGCGGTCTTCAGTTTCTTGTTTTGTTTTGTTTTGAATGGTGTTTGGTTCTTACCAGCACCATGATTGGTTCTTACCTGCGCCATGATTGGTTCTTACCTGCGTCATATTTGGTTCTTACCTGCGCCATGATTGGTTCTTACATACGCCATGATTGGCGTTGATATCTGCGGCATGATTGGTTCTTACCTGCGCCATGATTGGTTCTTACATACCTGCGCCATAATTGCTTTTTTTTTACCTGCGGCATGATTGGTTCTTACCTGCGCCATGATTGGTTCTTACATACTTGCGCCATGATTGTTTTTTTTTTACCTGCGCCATGATTGGTTCTTACCTGCGCCATGATTGGTTCTTACATACCTGCACCATGATTTTTTTACCTGCGCCATGATTGGTTCTTACCTGCGCCAGATGCCGACGTAACAAAACGTCATGGCGGTGCTGGGGAGACAGAAGCCCATGGTGAACATGAAGACGGTGTAGCCAGGGTGCTCCGCCCACGAGCAGAAGCAGAACGACTGGTCGGCAATGAAGCTGTACCGAGCCCAGCCAAACAACGGCGGCACGGAGCAGGCGATCGAAAACACCCAAACACCTGAAAAACAAACAGATTGACGGTAAACTGGAAGACATAACCGCACTCCTCTAGAACAACGAATATGTAGATACTGCAATCTAGATAAGTTAGAAGGCGAACATCATTTCGTAGTAGAATGTAGTTTGTACAAGAAAGAGAGAGCTGAACTCTATAGACTGATAGAACACAAGTTTCCCAACTTCATACAACTAAGTAATATAGACAAATTTATATTCCTTATGATTTTAAACAAACCTTTACTTATAAATCATATCTGTTCCGACACTTTCAATATCACAAAGAAATGAGAAGAAATCGAATTCACGTAGTAGAATAAAATTCTTGTGTATTGTAGATTCATTGTATATGTTTCATGTATCTTATGTTGCGACCTGTACCCAGTGGGTATGTATGTACCCAAGACCCAAGGTCTTCATTATAAAAGAAAATCCATTAGTGGCGTCCGCAAGGACACTTGTCTTTCTGGAAGTGGTTTCCTCACTCGCACCTTTCACAAACACAGATTCCCTCTGGACTGGAATCAGAACTATGAAAAGAGGTCCAGGGGGAGACACAAAAGACATGGACCAACGTTGCCCTCAAAGATGTCAGGATGATCACAGGAAACAGCAATCTGAAGCTGTGTGACGCAGAAAAGATGGTCCAGCACAGAACGCGAACATAAAACCATCGCGAGCATTTCTGCATTTACAGTAATAGGTTCTCAGTGACACATGTGCATAAGAAATTGAGTCCCTAATTAGAAAAAAAGCTGCAAAAATAATTCAAAAGGGTTCAAAAGAATTTAAAAAAAACGTCTACTTGCATAAGAAGTATGATCTACATTATCATATATATTCTACTGACTGACTTTCTCCAAAAGGATTGAAGTACTCTATACCATACATACTTTGATGCGAATGCCTTGAATAATTTGGGACAGTCTGGTCGGTACCCGCTTTAATATGATGGTAAATTAATCTAAGATTGAATGAAGACAGTTGAAAAGACAGCCGGAGCGTACATCGCTTCCGAAGAGACATCATTCCCAGGTGTTTAGGATAAAGAGTTCTTCCTGACGCAGGATATCATATCAAGCTCCTAATAAGAAGAAGCTGCGAACAAAAAATAGAAATATAAGGTTCATAAGAATGAAAACTGGAACGCGCCTACGTGAATTGACACTTTGATCTGTTCGACTGTCTGATTGGGCCCCAAAAGGGAATGAAGTTCTCGGTACCATACTTTGATGCCTGGAATGATTTGGGATAATTTGGGACAGTCTGGCCATGGTCGGTACCCGCTTAATTGTGTTGACAACTAGGCTAGGCTAAAACTGAAGATAGTGAAAAGACAGTCGGAGCCGACCGCCATTCATAGGTGTTAATGATTTCTTCCTGATCGACTCAGGCAACTGAGTTCCTAATTAGAAAAGGAAGCCGCAAAAAATGATCATATAAGGTTCAAGAGAATGGAAACTGGAACGCGTCTACGTGAATTGACACTTTGATCTGTTCGACTGTCTGATTGACCCCAAAAGGGAATGAAGTACTCTGTACCATACTTTGATGCGTATGCCTGGGATGATTTGGATCAGTCTGGTCGGTATCCGCTTAATTATGTTGGCAACTAGGCTTAAATTGTAGACAGTTGAAAAGACAGCCGGAGCCCACCGAAATTCCCAGGTGTTAATGGTTTCTTCCTGACTCATGCAATTGAGTTTCTAATTAGAAAAAAGCGCCACAAAAATAATGAATAGAAGGTTCAAAAGAATGACAACTGGAACGCGTCTACGTAAATGAACACTTTGATCTGTTGACTGACTGATTGGCTCCAAAAGGGAATGAAGTACTCTGTACCATACTTTGATGCCTTGAATGATTTGGATCAGTCCGTGCTCGGTACCCGCTTAATTATGGTGGAAACTAGGCTTAGAATGATGACAGTTGAAAAGACAGCCGGAGCCGACATCGCTACCGAAGAGAAAAAAGATTGCCATCATTCCCAGGTGTTCAGGATAATAAGTTCTTTCTGACGCAGGAAATTGAGTTCCTAATTAGAATTAAAAGCCGCGACGAATATTCAAAGAAAGAAGGTTCAAAATAATAAAAACTGGAACGTGTCTACTTGAATATATACTGTGATCCATGTTCGACTAACCTCCACTCATGTGTACTGTTCAGATTTCTATGTGGAGCTTTCAAACCACAGTACGTTAATTTACGAGTACTCTATACCGTACTTTGCCGTAAGGTCCAGCTTATGTGAATAGGCTAGGAAGCTTAATTGTGGATCCTTTATCCGTTGACATACTCTATCTATACCATACTTTTAGGTTAGGTCATAGTGGCGTGAATACAATGAACAACTTGGAGATACATTTCCCTCATACGTCACATGCTATGTAAGGCCTTAATTTGCGACAGATAACTGTGACCCCCGCCCCTTGGCGACGTCGGATGAACGCCAGCACAAATGACATATAGAACTGAAAATGAAAATAAAGACTTAACGGATTATCGTAATACACACAACCTACTATAGCTTCAAAGAGATGCTATAAGTACCTTTCGGATTTCTACGTAAAGCTTTGAAACTGACTGTTCGTTAACGTTCTGACTCCTCTATATCATACTTTGATGTGAGATCTTGCTGACGTGAATATAATGGACAACTTGGTGATTTAGATCATTCATCTGCTATTGCTACTATTGCTACGACAGTGCCTAAAGCTAAGGGCACAACCCGCTGTACGTGAAATTTGTCCGTACAGTTTATGGGAGGCCACGTCCGCCACATATTTCTGAAAACTTTCAAACTGTACAGGGCAGGCGCGTCGCCCGTACTGGCATGTACGGGGTGGGTGGGGGTGGGGTTGTGAGGGGTTGGTGGGTGGCGGTGAATCCGCAGCCCGATAGCACACAAAGTTTTGCCTGCACGTTAAGTTCTACGGCGTGTCTGCGTGCTCCAAAATCCGTCGGAAATCCCTACGAGTTCGTACGGAGGCGGCACTTACCACTTACGGATCCCAAAAGTTTTGGCACGTATACAGCACGTATTTACACGTACGTCGGGTTGTGCCCTTAGCTTTATGTGGTATCTCCCTGCACTTGCGTCACGCTTGCGTCACTGTGGGGTTCGAAAGATGCTGAACGGATTTCAGAGATAAAGAACGAATTTTCTTACTATTTGTGTATTTTGTCGTCTTCCAAGTCATACTTTTACGTATAACGCAAAGTCTAAATTATTTTTAAAAATCGGACAAAATAACAAAACAGTGACGTAGTGAACGAACCCCACAGCGACGCAAGCTTGACACAAGTGCAGTGAGATACCACCTTTAGCTTTGCAACAAACAGCTGTGACCCACCCCTACAATGTAACTCCTCAAAAAGTGCCAACCATAGCGTTCTGATCCTTATGTATGAACGCTAACACTTACAAAATTGAAAATGAAAATGGAAAAATAACACTTTAAAACTACTGTGATAGATTCAATCCGTTTACTTCACCACGGAATCCCGCAGGGACTCATTGGATTTACCAAGTTAAGCTTTGAAAGTACAGCATGTGAATCGTGTCTGCTTTGATGTGAGGTCCAACTGACGTCAATGCGACGCCAGGAGATCTGCTTTTCATTCGCCATGTATTAAGGTGGTGTGTCACTGCGCTTGGGGCACATATGCGGCATTGCGGGGTTCGTTCACTGCGGCACTGTTGTGTTTTTGTTTAAATAGTTTAGATATTGTGTAATACGTAAAATTATGTCATTCCTGGACCGCGAAAACGTTCCATACAGGTGTTCCGGACCGTGTGATAACTTTCCGTATCACACAGGTTCTAAGTTGTATCACACAGGCTTCCTTCGAGTAAATCGAACTATTTCGAACGGGCCGACTACGGCACGGTTGAAAATTCGAATACCGGATTCGAACGTTAGAATTGCAGTTTTTACAATCTTTTGTTCGAGGACACAACATCTCCTCAACTTCTGGTGCATTTCGCATCGAAACATGTGTTTTCTCAGGTGGGTATTCCTCGAGTGATACGGAATACACCGTGTTGTATTCTATATGTATAACTAAGAAGACAACAAAATAAAAAAAACGTGAGAAAATTCGTTCTTTATCTCTGAAATTCGTTGAGTAATCTTTCGCAGCGCCGCACCGGTGTCCCAAGTGAATTGAGATACCACCTTTAGCTACAACTGTGCCTTTATGTAAGGCCTTCAGCTAAAAATGCATTAGCAAAGTGGTACAAAGACCAATCGGCTGCAATTTGTCGTCTGAAATCGCGAATTTGTAAAAATTCAAGGAAAATTCCAATTGGAAAAATGGTGAAAACTGGCGCAAACCGACGAATATCCTTTTATCACTGCCTACCTTATTCTTATTGAATTTTTTAATCATGTTGTAATGTTTTTGTCTTATTCGGTGGCAACACTGCGATTTTTAATGAAGTTACCTTATATCAAAACACAGAATGTGTGACATTCCGGGCGAGGTCATTTTCTTGAGCTTCATACCCAAATTGTTAACGCTAGTTCCCCTATATTCGTGGGGTAACCTTTATCCGTTGATTTTAGATATACAGTATTTAGGGATACAGGTCGAAGGACTGAGAGTGCTTTTTTGAAATGTTTCTAAAATCTGAAAATGTTGCCGTTTGAAACCACCTACTGTCAACTGGATATTCCTAGATACCCTGTTACTTTCAAACAACGGATATAGGTTACCTTACGGATAAAGGTGAATCTTAAAGTGGAATATGTTATCACCAAGCACGGTAGGGGCGTCTTATCTGGATAGTTTTAAAGAACACTTGCAGATAGATGTGCAAAAGGTAGGTGTGACGGGTCGTTCAGTGTAATATAACCAGCTGCTGCCGCGCCGCGTGCCCGCGAAGCTGGTGTGTTACGCCGAAGGGCGGTTATACCGGCTATATAGATACAGATACAGATACAAAAATCAGCATTACAGATAGATTCGCAAAGTTTGCGGAATTTTCCAGCGCACTTTGACTAAGTCCAGTGAGACTCCCACTTAAAGCTTTGTAACAAATTACCTGCTTTGATCTCACCTACGTCTAAGTGCAGATCAAAGTGCCGCGCTTTGACCTTAAGGGCTGGACGGTAGCACATGCAGATAAATGTCGGTTCCTTAAGGTCAGAGCAAGGAGAAATGTATGTTGCGGCCAGATCTATGAAGACTATCCTTACCGAGGACCACGGCTGCGCTGAGACGAATCGGAAATATAAGGCTTAAACAGCATGGTAAACAGGAGAAAGCTTTTAACCCCCCCCCCCCCCAACACGTTGTGTCTTCAGAAGAAATCCAACATTTTGATAATTGATACGAGGAACGTATTACTTGTCGCTGTTTTGCTGGAAGTTGCAAGTAATAACTCACATCATTGATCACAAATCAATGAACAGTTTCCTATGATTTTCTTTTTGCATATTGACGAATAGCGTCCGTTCCACCTTTGTTCCTTCTGCAAGATATTAGTTAGATCGACTAGTGTTTTATTGACCCTGTGCTAGGATTCTATGCTTTCGTTGCGTCGGTTTGTTTATGTTGATGTCTGTCCGTATTTAACATTCTTTAAATGTAAAATACGCCTACAAAGACAAGTGTGTTCACACCTTCAAATTCATAAGTTTGTTCACACTTCCAAATACGCATGCGTGGAGACAGGAATTGTGGGTAATATGTATAAGGTGAAGTATTGCAAGACGATTGCAAGAACTGTTGCTATCACTCTTTGACATATTACCCACAATTCCTGTCGCCACGCATGTGCATTAGGAATTGTGAACGAGCCTATTGCTCCTTGCCCTCTATCCCTCCATCCATCTCCACTTACCTATGATGATGACAGCTGTGTTTTTCGTTGTGTAGATCTTGGTATATCTGCCCGGATGTACGATCATGAAGTATCTGAAAGTATACAGACAATATGTATTCATATATAGAGATAAATATACATCCATCATCCAGTCAGTTGTTCTGGTGTGCTATCTGAATTCCATGTCAGGTGGTGAGTGGAAGGCTAGTGAGTGGAAAGGTGACCACAAAGATCAGATTTGCTGGAGCTACAGGAAATGCAGCTCAGAGGGGGCAGAACTGGTAGAAAATGGCAGTCCTGGACATATGGTCAATGGAAGAGGCTAATATATTTCACGGGGAAGTTTGTTTTTGGTCTACCTGTATTTTCGCAGTTATGTATTCATTTGCTTATCACGTAAAGTTGCAGAAAGTGATCAGTGGAAACATGCAATGCAACACTCCAAAATCATAACAACATAAAACCTCTAGAGCAGGAAAAAGAAAACCGGGTGTGCAGCTGCAGTAGCAAAAAAATCCACAAGGGGGCCCAATGTATATTATCATTTCTTTGATAGGAAAACACCTGACCACACACTAAACTGCGTAAAAATCTATCCATAAAGTCTTGAGTTATGTCTCCAAACCACAATGCAAAATACCAAATGCAATCCTACTAAAAACATGCCCTTCAAAACGAAGGTTATGCTTTTAATAGAAGGTCATTAACCTTCTTATTAATGAAGTTTATATTCTGTACACATATCAATCCATTTTGTCAGTTGTAAAGGTTCGCTGGCCAGGCCCTTTCCTGTTATGCAGCCGTGTTAAAAGGGTTAGTAAATCCCCACAGGCGACTCGTGTCGACTTGTTTGCGTCTGCATAGACATCGGACCAGCCATCTAATACATTATATCAAAGATATCCTCTTCTTAATCGAATGCATGGGTTGTTTTTCTACGTTACTTGTGACCTTTAAGTTAGAAGAATAAGAGAAGGCGTCAAAGGGAATCATCTTTCAGAGGGGACCGACTAACTGCAGCTAAAACCCAGAAAGTAGACAGAGTTACTCCCGTATCTAATTGCTTGGATGTCAGTTGCGAGTATAGTCCTTGGGAATACATGTATATACTGAGTGTCCTTGGGGATAAAAGTGGTGCCGTTATTCCGCCCAAGAGCCGAGCATTCGCATCTGCAAGTGACGGATGAATATTTTTGCTTTCCAAATATCACAAAGCTTGCAATAAAATGAATAAGAAGCAGCTGCTGAATTTCTCATAAACGTGTATTATTTCGTAGCATGTGTAGCGTTAGGTCGCCGTCGCTTGATCATATGACGTCCTTAAGGTGATATCTCACTGGACTCGGAGTACTGATGCGGCACTACGGGGTTGACAACTTGACAACGTTTGATTGCCTAAAATGCTTTTGGCTAATTCTACCACCTCTGATCTCTACTTCCTGTCACTTGATCATATGACGTCCTTAAGGTGATATCTCACTGGACGCGGAGTACTGATGCGGCACTACGGGGTTGACAACTTGACAACGTAGATGTGCCTTCACGGAACATATATAGAGGTGCCGCCAACGAACCCTGATGTTTTTCTGAAAGTTTAAAAACAATGTGGCAAGATGCCCCCAGAGTGCCCCCACAGTGCCACCATGCACCATGCCATCAACAGTTTCAATGTTATATTTTGCCTCAGGTTTGCACCAAACACAACAGTACCGCAGTGAACGAACCCCGCAGTGCCGCATCAGTACTCCAAGTCCAGTGAGATACCACTTTTATACGGCCTTCTTTAATTTCACAC
Source organism: Branchiostoma floridae (assembly GCF_000003815.2). NCBI lineage: Eukaryota > Metazoa > Chordata > Leptocardii > Amphioxiformes > Branchiostomatidae > Branchiostoma > Branchiostoma floridae. The sequence goes on along the minus strand of NC_049989.1, from coordinate 12,381,142 downwards.
GGAAATCGAATTAGCAGGAATCAAGCCGAACCAGCCGGAATGAAGTATTTGCAAACTTCGTGTCACATTCGGGGCCATTCGGGTGGGAATTCCAAATGGGCCTTAAATCCCCTTCACACGAGAAGGAATGAGCCGGAATGCCGTCAGAATGAAAATTCTTGTCTATTCCTGTGAATTCGTAGTGCATTCTAGACATTCTTACGGCATTCGAAATATTATTTCGGTCACATTCTGGCAGGATTCGAGGTGGCTTGCCGTTTCGGTTCTCCATCGAATGAGATAAGAATGTTTCGAATAATGTTAGAATGCCGTAGAATGCGGTCAGACTGCAGTCAGAATAGTTAGAATCCACTAAGAATCCACTACGAATGCCATTCGATATTTCTCCACTTCGAATGCACCTCGACAGTTTTTAACATGTCAAAAACTTTCGAGCCAGCCAAAAGAACGGGGACGAATATCTCGAATGCAGTAAGAATGTTTAGAATACAGTACGAATTGAGAGGAATTGCCACGAATAGAAAAAAAAACATTTTATTCGGACGGCATTCCGGCTCATTCGTGCTCTCGTGTGAAGGGGACTTAACGCACTGCGATTACTACTAGGAGCCGGATATCTGTATGCCACTCGTACAACTTGTGGATCCGCTTTGTGTTAATCTCTGATGAATAAAAGGCTGCTTAGTCTTATTTCAGCCATCTGACAAAGTCTTAAACAGATCACATCCTGCTTAATAAAGAGTTACCTGGACGAAAGCCACAGCATGTAAATTCTATGGATGGCATCCGCGAGTAGTGGACTTGTGCGTTTTTCTGCAATCGTTTGAATACAGGAATAAAAGACTTGTTGATTGTAATATCACATCTTTATCTCTTCAAAGTCTTGTTACAAATTTTTGTCTCTATCTTGAAAATATAGCTTCTTCTCTATTTTGCCGATCTTGTTTATTTTGCGCTGACGCATGAGATTTGGAATTGGCAGAGAATGTAATTCTTGCTGTGGACTACATGAAACCTAGAAAAAAAGAAAATGAAAATCTACCTAAAATGACAAAAAAAAACATCTAGTTCATTGTTTGTCTTATGTTCACTTCTTATAAGACCGTAAATGCTTGATGTAGACAGGAAGTATTTCGTGTCCTACGTGCGGTACGCTACCAATAAGTGAAAAGTCAATTGACTTGTATGATGTTTTCATTTGCTGATATTTTTTCCTGCCGGACGTTAGAGTTTTAAGGTCATTTACCTTGTCCACGTGTACCATTTACGTTCAAGTACGCACGTACACATGGGAAAAGTCACACGTGGTGATGGCGTTTTAAAACATATGAAGAGGTGTGTATAACTGTGATATTGATTTATGAAAAATCAATTGCCGTTTAATAATCAAATAGCTGGTTAAGGTGCGCTCCCACCGCACTTGTGTCAAGCATGCGTCACTGTGGGGTTTGTAAGATACTCAAGGAATTTTCTTATTTTTTGTGTATTTTGTCGTCTTCTAAGTCGTACTTTTACGCATTACGCAATATGTAGATTATAAAATTGGAGAAAATAACAAAACAGTAACGCAGTGAACGAATCCCGCAGTGACGCAAGCTTGACATAAAGTACAAGTGCGGTGGGAGCGCACCTTTAGAACTCGATGGGAAAACTCACATGTTAAATCAAATGTTGAAAACGCTATTTGTGTTCGAAAGCGCCAATTTTTCTGATTTTCTATTATTGTTATGCTGAACGGATCCCTTTTTTTTCAATAATCTATTCTATCTGTTCATTGATTGCTTAAAATGCTTTTGGCTAATTCTACCACCTCTGATCTCTACTTCCTGTCACTTCTGTACGTTTGACCTTTCTGGTGACCCAATTTTCCACTCACTGTTGTTTCCTTACCATCCTACTGACAGCGTCCAAGAAATTTTGGCCAAACACCAATGCACCAACACAAGCATTCAGACACACCGAAAACAATTATAATCTAATAAAAAACTCTAGTGTCTGGATGGAGAAAAATATCTGCATGTCCGTACACGGAAAGGTGGACTCTCACTGCACTTGGGGCACCGGTGCGACACTGCGGGGTTCGTAGATGACTCAAGGAATTTCAGAGATAAGAACGAATTTTCTTCTTTTTTTGTGTATTTTGTTGTCTTCTTAGTCATACTTTTACGTATTACGCAATATCTGGACTATTAAAAATCGCAAAAATAACACAGGAGTGCCGCAGTGAACGAACTCCGCAGTGACGCACCGGTGCCCCAAGCGCAGTGAGAGTCTACCTGAAGCAGTGGAACATCTCTTACCTGTTGAGGCTGATGGCAGCTAGGGATGTGGTACTGGTGACGAACGTGACCATGTTGACGAAGCCCAGCACCTGGCAGAAGGTGTCCCCGAGGTGCCAGCCCGCCTGTATGATCGCCGTGACGGTGAACGGGAGGTTCAGCCCGATGACCAGGATGTCTGCGCCGCTCAGGCACAGGATGAAGTAGTTGGAGACCTTTCAGTGTAGTAAGAACGTCACAAATGTCACAAAGTAATGACCAAAACGAACCAACACGGACTATGAAGACTGAGCTTCTTGCACCACTATATGTTTTGTGCCATGTATGTGAGGTGATATAGGTTGATGGATTTATTAGTACTCAATTTAACCTGTATCTATATTATATTTTGCCTGACCCTTCCCTCTTCCCTCATGACCTCAATGAAAAGCGGTCTGCAGGCCTATTTGAGCTTCGTATGAATAAATAAAGGTTCAAACAAGCAAACAAACAAACAAACAATATTTCAGAGAGTAATGTGAGTTCTGTTGATAATCACAGTAGCGCTTGCCTCCACCATGCCTTCCTACGAAGGTACGGGGATAGTTAGCCTGGATTCCATACCCCAACCTCAAGATATATCTTTCGTGTTGGGGTCTGGCAACATGGCTGTAGAAAGGTTCTCGAAGGCCCGTTGATCAGTGGGAGGAGAACCTAGGATTGATGACCACTCTCACCACAGGTAGCCAGCTACAACACACCACAGTTGGTCAGCAGGCTATCACAGTAGCGAATCAGCTACGTTATGGATTCAAAAAGTACAGTTGGGGGTCTTTAACCAATCATGGCAGGGGTGTAATTACCTCCTGCTGATCCTGTGTTGTTCTATTGGTGGGGTTTTTTGCCCACTATAAGGTGCAAAATTGAGAAGAGTTCCTATGTCATCCGGCCAGACCCCTGCACGATAGATACTTGAGATCGGGCTGGGGTTTGGTAACCAGGCTAGGGGATAGTAGATTTTGGCAAAAAAATCTAGAAATTAGCCAGAGGAGGCAGTCCACGCTATGGTTAATGTTTCCCTTCCTGCCAACTCCTCTGGTAGCAAAACTCCCCTATTATTCTTCCTATAACAGCCAGCGTAGTCAGTGTGGTGGAGACCACAGTAGCGCTACCATTAGCACAATACATTTTACATCAACGCAAAAAAAATACAGTTCTACAGAACAATTAGATAAAATTGAGAACATCCGCTCAAAATTACAACTCACTCACTCACTAATGGCAGGTCATTGTCGCTCTCAAAATTACAACATGCAGTGAAATTCCAAGTGACTCGTACATTTATAAATCTCATGTTGCTAAGCAGAGTAGTCTCAGTGTTACAGGTACCTAGGCATGAAAGATTGTTCGTGACGTTTTGCTCTGCTGAAGGAGGATATGATCTGTTTACTACTGTATTTATAGATGCTCTGCATATAGGAGTTGTTACAGAACCAGACAGAAGACTTACATAATCCAAAGAGCAGTTTCTCAAGCAACTGTATATGATTTTGAAAAAAAACACGGTCAGACGTTTCAAACAACATCCGTTGTTTTTCGTCAGTGACGCTGAGTAACTGCTTATCTTATTATCTGGATGTCTTATCTTCATTAACGTGACTTTCATAATCCTTTAGCATGTTTTGGATGGTAAACAATCTCGGCTTGTTTCGCAATTCGCCTCAAAGACAAAGTCAAAGAAGCAAAGAATTCGATGACTATACCTTTCGGAGATCGCTGTTCCGTAGCACGACAAACCACAGCGCAACGTTCCCCACCAACGTCAAAGCGAAGATCAGGAGAAGAAAAAGGACTTCTGTGATGACCTCAGCTTTGGAGGCTCCGGAAAAACCAACGAGGGCCGACGAAACGTTCTCGTGGGCGCTAAGGTTCGCAGACTCGTTACCAAGAAGGTCCATGTCTGACTCGAAGAGGTGCGTGCTCCTTACCAGCCACAAGGGAACTGCCTGTGGAAATGGAGATAGCGCACATGTATATAATGCCTTCTTGGATTACCGTACTTTCACGTAAGGCTCTCGCGAGGCTTAATGCTTAGATCTGACCCATTTTTAGAACCACACAACATAACACAGAGGGAACATGCAAGGCTAAATTTGCCAATGATTTCAGGGAAATCGCATGACATAAGATCAAAGTCAATACTTCCTCGTGTGTGCCTTTGCTGTGTAGGCGGAATGTCAATATTGATAAACTCAAATTGCACATTCGGATAGTTGATGAAACAGATCGCTTTTTTCTTTGAAGAAAAGGTAACACGAGTCGCAGGTGGTCAGATTGCTTTTAATTGTTTCACCTACTTATTATTAATCCATCGAGGGGATTTCGTATCAAAGGAGTTTAGATGTGTTTTCGAAAATCATACAGCAGCCTAGTACTACTTTTCACGTAATCCAGGAAAATATGGGTCCGGATTAGTGTTTTACCTGTGTGTTTTTAAGACTTCTTTTAAGGTTCGTGTTTTTGAATTCTCTTTTGCCCCCCTCCCCCATACGCCTACGACCGATCATAACATATGGTGGAAGGGAAATGAGAAGGGCAAGGTTATAGACAGGATGTTCCTGTCAATAATGATTACCCCCGTGAAAATGGAGTCATTACAATCAGTCGGTGTGTTTGCATGGTTGTAGTCGCGTCGCGTGTGTCCACACTTTCGGAGTCGATTACCTGTTTGAATGCTAGACAAGTCGGGGACATTAACAGGAAGTTAGGTCAAAGGTGGTAGAGAGGTCCCAGAAATCGAAATTGGTCGAGTTTTAAGTTGTTTCCCCACGCACCTAAGTGTTTTATATTCATGGTGCACTCAGGTAGTTCAGAGATAATTGGAGATAAACCTAAAGCTAAGGGCGCAACCCGCTGAACTACGTGCTGTCTACGCACGCGGGCAATCTTTATCCGCAAGTGGTAAGTACCGCCTCCGTAAGGAATCGTACGGAATCCAACAGATTCGGGAGCACGCAGACACGCCATAGCACGTTAAATGCATGAAAAGCTTTCTCTGCGTTCGGTCTGCGGATTCTCGCCCCGTACCAGCCACTACGGGCGACGCGCGTGCCCCATACAGCGAGTAGAGTGAGTAAGGAAGCCATACGTACGCAACACGTGTAAGTATGACATGCATACGGTAATCGGTAACTTGGTAATTGCACAGACATCGTACGTTCACTTGCTTGCGTAACGAACGATGCACGCAACCGTTCACGGCATGCAGACCACACACTCATTACCTTACGCAACCGTGCAAGTAGAGACGTTGAGACGTACTCCATCTCTGCTAGTCCTTCTCTTCTAAAAACATGGCGGACGTGACCTTCCAAAATAACGGTGTTTGGCGGCGAATCCGCAGCCCGATGGCACACAACGTTTTGCCTGCACGTTAAGTTCTACGGCGCGCGTGTCTGCATGCTCCAAAATCCGTCGGATACCCTACGAGTTCGTACGGAGGCGGTACTTACCACTTACGGATCCCAAAAGATTGCCCACGTTTTGGCACATAGACAGCACGTATTTGCACCTACGGCGGGTTGTGCCCTTAGCTTTATGAAAACATTCCCTTGCATTTTAGTCCCACTCCCACCTCTTCTCACCCTCACACTCAGGGTTGACATCGCGGCAAAGCCTAACGATATCACCCCTGACAAATCAGCCAGGGTATTTGGGTATTTGGCTTCTTGTTGTCGGAAGCTCGGAAAGGCGCCATATAAGGCGACTCATTAATATTCAAGAGCAAGATAACAGTACCGGCGTAACGTTCTTTCAGCGTCCAGACGTCTTTATCAGGTACCAAATTTAACATTTGTCGGTTCTGTGGGTATAGGGTAACCACGGCATCACCGTATATATGTACCGACTTAGCATACGATAAAAAAACATTACCATCACGCAAAGAAATACAGATCTTTGTACACGCCGCGCCGTACGCTGTTTGTTCGAAACTTGCAATCCGGTCGCTGATTGGCCCGCGACAAATCAGGCAAGCTCATTAATATTCATAAGCAGGGCGCCCCAAATACCCAAATACCCTGGCTGATTTGTCAGGGGTGATATCGTTAGGCTTTGCCGCGATGTCAACCCTGAGTGTGAGGATGACCTCTTCTAAGCTTCTCGCAATTCAGCCCCTGGCTGCCAAGAGAGGATAACATAACGTATCAATATTGTCTTACTGAGATATCAACAGACGATTAAGGTAATGTACAACACTACACAAAGTCCCTAACGGCATATTACAGAGACCAGACAAAACGCTGAATAATAATCTTTATTGCAAACTCATGCCCGAAGGCTAATTGCAAAAATACATGACTGTATGAAAGTACAATGATGATAGTGATACAATAACAAAGTGGACATTAAGTGAAATAGGGGTCATAAACGAGTGATACTTCTAATCTAAAATGAATACTATTGGGTTTGATTTCTTTTCTGTATATAGTGGATGATGAAATTCCCGACATTTTGGGAGACATATGCATTGGGTGGTGATAACAGGAAAATAGTTTTTTGTAGTTCGGTACGATGTGCAAAGCTGGGAAAACTTTTGTTGACTAGTTTAAATAGTTTGTCTCTTTCGGTACTGTAGTGTGGACAATGACAAATAAAGTGCGTTTCATCTTCCACTGCTTTTCCTGTACAATATTTACATATAGTACTTGAAAGGGGTAATATCTGACCTATTTCGCTCAAAGAATCGCCGATTTTTATAATTGATTACCAAGAGACGGTGGACAACACAGAAAAAATGCAGCCAAGCAATCAGCTAAATTAGATATCATTATTACAACTGGGAAATAAAAAACTAAAAATGGAGAAGAAAAATACAGGTATGATAAGACATAATAGCACATCAGTTCGTCTGGGAAGTCTAAGATGGTATTATGTCAATTCAAAATTAAGGTCATATTTGGAATTGTATATTGTATCTCAGAGAGATAAACTTGTAGGAAATTCAGTAAAACCTAAAGCGTTTTGTGTCTACGTACATGCATGTTTTGGGGGTAAAATCAAGATTTATCCTTTTGTTAGCTTCATCTTTGAATAGTAAAGGTGACACAATGAGTAGCAAATTTGTACTAGATTCTTCAGGGAAATTGTCTAAGTCAAAGATAAAAGAAAACTACTAGGTCCATAATTGTGCAAGTAAATACCAAGTTCTGTAGATAATTGTTGAAGTATAGATTAAAGTCTACTAGGTTCTGTAGATAATTGTTCAAGTAGATAGAACCTACCATATTCTGTACATCGTTCAATTAAGATTTACTCCTTGCTGATTATAGGTAAATGTGGGGTCACACATGCGTATATATTTAAGTCCGTATGAGGCGCGCATGGCGGTATTTGCCCCCACCAGGCTCCACAGGTCGTTGGAAAAATAATAGAAATTGGACAAATGTAAACAGGTAACATGTCGGACGAGTTAGCTGGGTCGCTAACCATACTTCTCGGTCAGCTAACTCATCTGGCATGTTATGTATCTATATTTGTTCATTATGTACTATTTTTCCCGCGACCTATGGAGCCTGGTAGAGACTAAGAGCTTCATACGCACCTCAAACGGACTTGAATATATACGTATGTGTGAACCCACCTTAAGGTAATGTAGTGGTGAACGTACAACTATTTCACATGGACACCCACAGACATAAGCTCGACTCTGGACCAAGTTACCACAAGTTTCATTCCTTTTGTGTCATTGCGTATTGATAAAGACAACCATGGAAAATAGTTCAATTCCTCTGTTTTCTCATCATAAAAATTCTTGAATGAAAATGACGAACAGCTGCTTGAATTTCATACAGTTGAAGATACTTCGAACGTGGAACGAACTGGAATTGGGCATACGTACGTGTTTCCCTGCGATAACAACATCCAGCGTCGGCCTGTCAGCTCTGTATACCCTTCGCAAATAGGTTCATCCGGTATAGAATGAACTGTCTCCTAACAGTTATCAAGAAGAAGCCGTTGAAATAGCAACCAATCACTGAGCAGTATTATTAGGCCATGTTGATTTAATTACATGGATGACAACCACTGGGAGCCCCAGATTTGATTCGAGCGTGCAAATAAAAAAAAGAAAGTTTGGCTAAAGAATTGTCTTCCTTCTTTACTAAATCTGTGTGGCCAGGAAGGTTGAACAAATGACTTAATACACAGAGTATAGTATACTTACTAATAGATTCTTCATTTTTGTTCTTTCATGTATTTCTTTGACCTTATAGCTTAGAATTGACTATCAACATTCGATGACATTAGTATTCGTTTTTCCAATTTTTGTTTGCAGTCTACGGCATACACTTGATCATTTCCAGCTGCATTGTTCGACGTCCAGTATGGTTGAAAACTTCTATTTTTAGAAACGGCCGGAAATTGATCATGATGGATGTTGTCCATCTAATCAAATCAAAATGACCCTAGCTGTACGTGCGACAAGATTGCAAACCCTTAGCAACCGGAAGCTAGTAACAAATAACATCTGCCTGTGACCTTACTCATCGAGGGTCACTAGAGCTGTTCTTTGTAGCTTAACTTAAAAGCAGAGTGCGCCGTCTTATCTTTAACATGTGTAGCAAGTAAGACATTGATATTCTTGCCCTTAACATTGGTGTGTTGAATTAATGGGCTTACACTTAAGAGGAGCGGTTGAAAATGTCACGTTAGTGCACTCAAAGTGCCCTACTTCTAAGAGAATGAAAGGAATAAACTGTAGTTCAACTCCATCAATCCTGTTTTTACTAGTATCCGCCATCTACATATACGAAAGAGCTTCAGAGATTTTTTCCAAGCTATTTTTGTACTGAAATGTATTTCAGAATTTCAAACAACCACAGAAATATACATCATGAAAATTCATCAAACGTGTACAACTTTAGCTCAAAGATTTGCTATGTCACTTTTTTGCACTTGTAATTTTCAACGGAAAGCAAACTACAAAGGTGGCAAATAACGTTTATCCTGTCTTTAGTGGTGTCTGCCATCTACATACGAAAGAGCTTCAGAGATTGTTGTCAAGCTATTTTTGTACTGAAATGTATTCCACATAGAGTAGAATTTTATACAACTACAAAAACATACATGAATAAAAATACATCATACGTGTACAACTTAAGCTCAAAGATTTGCTATGTCACCTTTTAGCATTTGTAATTTGCAACGGAAAGCAAAAGCCAAAGGTCATGCTGTCTTTAATGGTCTCCGCTATCCACATACGAAAGAGCTTCAGAGATTTGTGTCAAGCTCTTTCAAGTACTGAAATGTATAAGAACTTCATGCAATCACGGAAATAGACATATGCAAATACATCATGATCATACGTGTACAACTTAAGCTCAAAGATCTGCTATGTCAACTTTTCCACTAGTAATCAGCAACGAAAAGTAAAATCCCAAGGTGGCAATTAACGTTTACGAGAACACCATTTCTTCGTGATTAGGTCGGCGCCCTCCTCTAAATCTCCTTTCATATGTGGAGATTCGGAACGTCCAGAGTAACTACTAAACATGGTCTTATCTATGCTGTACATGTGGGAACGTAAGGCCTTTACAAAGCCATTGAAATGATCTTTAGACTTTTCATTCAGAAGCTTGCTTGACATGATGCCGCGAAATGCACAAAAATCGAATCCTATTTAGCAAACTATCTGAGATCGAGAGAAAAGTAAAAAAACGACAATCCTGTTGCACTAAAGTACGCAAACCTACCGACGACGTTTCTGAAAAGTAGAATTTGCCACACGGGTTCATACACACCCCTGGAAATCATATAGATATACGGACACCATCATGTCTATCAGTATCAATAGAGGTAAATACCTGCATTACGTATACGTCGGACGTATCCGTATCTATATCGCTGATGTAAACGCCATTCGGTGTAACACACCAGCTTCACAGGCACGCGGGAATGACTGGTTATGTAATGAATTATTCATATTTCTCGAATCAAGTACAACAGATTTCAAGAAACTCGATGCCACAAACAGATTTGTATACATCTTTAGACGTAAAAACTTTCATAATGCAAAAATAGGCCAATATATCAAGGGCTGCTCTGCTATTAGAAAGAATGCCGTAACTAATGATTGGCCTACTTTATTGTAATACTCACTGACTTTACCAAATAATTATGTTAGCCCTTATTGTTATGTTAACTATGTCGCTATTAAAAGCTTTATCCGATACCTCTGTTTTGTACTTTGTGTAATAGTTGTTGCCATACATTGTATCATGTACACTTGTCGTGCAATAAGGTTCTATCTAATGGTTTAATCATTATAATACTAAACTACCTACCACACCTACAATTTGCACATCTAACTGTTACCGCTATCTAAAGCTATCCACAGAAAGCGATATCTTCCATGTATTGCTCTCATGTTCAACTCATATATCCGTCTACGTAGGCCAGTTTCTTTATAATGTATTCCAAATGCGAGACCAGATTAATCATACATAACTGTACTTTTACTCGATAATGTTTTGTTGTTGCTTTGTATGTAGCCTCTTACTAAGTCTTAGTACTATTGTCTGTATAGCTATTAGTTGTTATTGATTGCCATACATTGTACCCTGTGCGATTGTTGAGCAATAAAATTCATTCATTCATTGAGTATGCTACTTGGTGGTTATGACCTCTACTCTACGATAGGAAACATGAAGAGACGTACCACAAGCTCCTGACTTCGGTCGTGATATGAATCCTCTTCAGGTTGGGCCCACTCCTAACCTTTGATCTAATAATAAAGCTCTATTAACGCTCTTCAAACATGGTACTTGAAAGGTAGCTAATTTTGCCTCGTGATGAACGTATATCTGCATAATGACCCACTTTAACTCACCACAGAATCACGACACAACTATCAATCGTGATAATCAAAAAGATAAAATAAACATTCTGTAAAATCTAGTATCATCAGGTTGGTACATTACTCTTACAATAAGGTTCTTCAAACACAACCTATTAAATAGCTGTAGTATTTTATGTATCATAAAAGAGTCTGCCAATTTTATACTTCAAACATGCATGGTAGAAGATGAAGTGCACTTCACTGTTGATTTTAATATGTATGCCGATGATAGAAATATTCTATCTAATTACATAAAAAGTAGATTCCCTAATTCTAGACACACGAGTAGCACTGATAAGTTTATATTCCCCATGCGTTTTGACAAACCAACCATAGCTAAACCCATACAGTCCGGACATTTTTACCATTACCAAGAAGCGAGAGGAAGCCGAACTTCTGTGTTAGACAAAATTTGTGATACGTTTATATGTGTTATATGTTTTGACTTGTTGTGACCTATATTTAGCTCGGTTGGGCAAAAATGTACAATAAAGGTCTTCATTCATTATTCATTATCAGAACTTGGTTCGGAACTTCTAGTGAATGTGTTTTGTGCCAACGTGAGTGAATACAACTATGTAAGAGAGGATTTGGAAATGAGTGTGTTGCAGGTCACACTATAAGATGATTACCAGTGTAATTACTGTCTTTTTTAAACGGACCAGACAACATTAAGGACTAGCGGTAAATCCATTAAAATCAATGCATTCGTTATAATTTCATAAGACTCCATTTTAAACAGGACTGAGATTATTTGGCAATCAATGATAGGCCAAAAATCATTGGTTATCGGCATTATTGAGCTATGATTTAGAATCATAGAAAGATATTGGAGATTTTTAGAAGATCATTCAAAGGTATTGGCTACATGATAAAAGTCATTAAAGTCACTTTCCTTCTGTCTAATGTTATAAGGCACTGTTGCAACTGGGTCACCTCATTAACGACCACCTTCGCGTCGTGGGCTCGGCTGTTCATCTATTTATTTATAGGAACCGAGAAAGCTGTATTCCGCTGTCACAATGTTGACGATATTCGGGCGTACTTCACGATCGCTGGGATTTTAAGATCGACAGAAGGTCCCGCGTCTTTTTTGGGATTTAAACCGTCCCTGTCACATTATGCGAGACTCGGGCCATCGCCTAAGAATACATTTATGACAATGAGCCTCCCATGACATGGCGTCACCTCTTGTACGCGGACAAAGTAAGACTCACAAAAAGGCACAAATTTGACCAATTTTGATGTCTTAGTTGTGGAATTATTTTTCAAAATTTAATGGACCGTTTGGGAAGAATATTAATAGAAATGATCACAGGAAAGGAATTGTGTAATAAACCTAGCACGCATACTACAGTGTCAGAATTACTAGCTAGGTAAAAAAAGTCTACATTTGCAAACAAATGGCGAAGTCCGGCGAAACTCGTCCGACCAATGGGAATACGTTATCCGATTTGCTACCAAGGATCAACAAATCGCCCGACACCTGAAAGCTTTGCGACCTCAAAGATTACCGGCGACTAGTCGCTGAAGTTAAGAACAAGTTTCGGTGCACAACGAGCAACGATCACCCAAATGTCATTTAGAGCTCGCAGACTCGTCGAACGATCGATTTTCGCGCAGTATAATACCCCTGTCACATTATCCAAGATATTCAGGCGTATCGATGGAAGATCGGCCATATTTAAGATCGACAGTGGGTTGCGCGTATTTTTCACCCGAAAACCGTCCCTGTCACATATAAGCCATACTTTGTACCTTGTACAATTGTTGTGCAATAAAGTTATTATTATAAGCGAGGCTCGGGCGATCGCCGCAGAATGGTCGTCCGATCGATTTTCGCGCAATGAGACAGCGGTATTATGACACTAGCTGAATGTATAAACATCAGGGTACGTAGGTCACTAACCCTATATTACAATTTGGTTCCTACTATTTTGCACTGTGTTTGGATGTTTAGACACAGAGGGAGTTATCCTAGAAAATGGGATTTTGAATTGGAACGAAATGAATTTTCAAAATCCCTACAGAGCGAACAGTATACAATAAAAGTAGGGCCCCTTTTCATGCTAAGCTCTAGTTGCTTGCGAGCATTTTTGCTGATGTCTCCTCGTGCCGCCTTCTGGCGTCAGAGAGCTCTTGTTTTCAAAGCACGGTGTAGTTGCCATCTCCAGCTGAGGATAAACATAACTTTTATCGCCGTGTTGAATCCAATTACCGGGAGTTCTAAGGGACAACAGTTGGAGTTGACTCAGGCATTGTCATGAAAAGGGGCCCTCTTAGCATGAAAAGGGGCCCTACTTTTATTGTATACTGTTCGCTCTGTAGGGATTCATTGTTAGGTGGCGCTTCTAAGGGCAGCCGCGGGTTTGCATCGCTCTGTCAGTAGCAAAGTTTTTATCAGATTTTAAAAGTATTTTAATCATCATGTCTAGTTTTAGTGTACTGAGGCGGTTTGTAGACGTCCTTTCTACGATTTCAATAAGGATTGTTCCTGCTACAACTGCTTGAACAGTTGCTGTTGGACGTGTTTCTGGTGTGTGTGATCCAGCGAAGGCAATGGCTACCTGGCGGCGCTCGGTGATTACCTACTCCGTGGAATTCCTGCGTGGACTCAAGAGAGCAGCTCCAACAGCTGATCCTGAGCTCAAGGAACACTTTCTCCAGCTAGGAGTTTGGAGGCTAAGGAGCAGACCCAGAGGAAAGAAATCCGGTAAACATTTTGGACGCAATATTCCATCGGTTGTTGGAAATAGACCCTTATTATGTCGACCAAACTGTTCAGTCACATGTAAATTAGGTTGCGAATACCACCCTGTGCCGGGGAAAAACAACTTGTTTACCGGTAAAAGAAGACAGCTGACGCAGATTCCTACGTCCGACCTGATCATTCCAGCGCTCACTGCCAATGATCCCAAAGTAGTTAACAAACAGCAACCGTTACCGTCCCTACTCCTCTGCAATGCCAGATCTCTATGCAACAAGATGGACGAGTTTGAACTGCGCCTCTCCGACTCAAGTACTGATATTGCTATAGTTACGGAGACGTGGTTCAGCCCGTCATTACCAGCTGAGATGACAGAAGTCGAAGGTTTCACCACTTTTTCTAGGCCACGTTTGCATCGTTCAGGAGGAGGTGTTGCTGTATACGTCAGGAACGACATCCCTTCTTGCCCTCTTGATGTACGTGTCCCTGACGACCTAGAATGTACGTGGGTTAAACTAAGACCTCACCGCCTGCCACGTTCCATTTCATGTCTAGCAATCTGTGCAGTGTACTGTCCGCCCAATTCTCCTCATGTAGAGCTACTCCTAGATCACTTGGTCGAAACTATCGACTCCTTAACAACCAAGCATCCACAAATAGGTGTCCTAGTCGGTGGAGACTTTAACCGCGTTGATACCAGCGGGCTTTGTAAAAACCACAGCTTACAACAGATAATCAACAAGCCGACAAGGGGCCAGGCAACGCTCGACCTCATAATAACTAATTTAAAGCCGTTTTACTCAGCCCCTTCTGTGTTAGACCCCCTAGCCACCAGTGATCACAACGTTATACTTCTGCAACCGAGACTGAGAACCAATTCCAACACTGTCACCAAGCGAGTGTGTAGGCCAATCCGGGACTCGTCCCTACGTTTGTTCGGACAGTGGATAACGTCCCACCAGTGGATGGAGGTGTTCACAGCTCACATGGCAGGTGAGAAATGCCTTGCCTTGCACGAGACACTGCAGTCAAAGATCAATGAGTTCTTCCCACTCAAGTCCATCCGTCTGCACCATCAAGACAGACCATGGATGTCTCCAGCCATCAAGTCACTGATACGCTCACGCCAACAGGCTTTTGCTAGAGAAGACTTTGCCACCTGGAAGCTCCTCCGCAACAAAGTGCAACGGAAAATCAACGACTCTAAGAAGTCCTACTACAACAACAAAATTAAAGCTCTTAAGAAAGAGCATGCTGCACAGTGGCATAAAGAGATCAAAGCCATGGCTAATATGGGCCGTAATGATCCCATTATCAATATCGAAGGCTTGAGTCCCAGCGACCACCGTGCTACAGCCGATGAAATTAACAAAACTCTAGCTGCAGTAATCCAGTCTCTACCACCGCTAGACACGTCACTACTGCCAGCATACTTACCAGCACAAGAGGCACCATCAATCAAACCGTGGGAAATCTACCAAAAACTGCAGAAAGTTAAAACTAAGAAGGCGGCCGGGCCAGATGAAATTCCAGCCAAACTTGCAAAGGAATTTGCATATGAATTGAGCGCACCTCTCGCTGATGTGCTCAATGCGTCTCTCGCGCAAGGCTCAATCCCTGACGAGTGGAAGCGAGCCATCGTGGTTCCCATACCCAAATCCAAGCCTCCATCGGTCAACGAACTTCGCCCGATTTCATTGACCTCCATTCTTGGCAAGGTTGCTGAAAGTTTCGTCGCCGAATGGGCCGTCTCTGATATCTCTAATCAAGTCGACCCCCAACAATTCGGGTGTCCTAGAGGAAGGTCTACAACCCATTGCCTCCTGAACTTAACAGATGAACTTTTCAAGGCCACCGACGAGCCAAAGACGTTATGCTCCCTTGTGTCTACGGACTTCAGCAAGGCATTTGACCGGGTCAGTCATAATACAGCCATATGCCGTCTGATTGAGCTAGGCCTCCGTCCGTCGCTTGTGAGATGGATCTCTGAATTCCTTACAAACAGATCACAGGTCGTGCGGTATCACGGGGTTCTCTCTGCCAGCGCTACGGTCACCTGTGGCCTTCCTCAGGGAACCATTGGACCGCTTATCTTTATTGCATATATCAATAGTGCGGCTAGCCATGCTTCGTCAAAGAGGTGGAAATTTGTCGATGACTTAAATCTGTTGGGCATTCGAAGCCCCTCCACTGCCATTCCAAAGTTACAGAATGACCTGACAGACCTCGACAAATGGTCCCACAATCAGCATATGGTCCTGCATCCAAAGAAATGCCAGGTGATGCACATCCATTTCAGCAAAGCTGCACCTGTTCCCTATCCCCTCTATCTTAACGACATCGAACTGCAGCAAGTCAAAGTTATGAGGATATTGGGGGTTTTCCTACAGGCAGATCTAAAGTGGAACGCTCATGTTGATCATATATGCAGCAGAGCGAGCCAGCGTTTGTACCTGCTACGGAAACTGAAACACTTCCATGTTCCAACAGAAGATCTCGTGACAGTGTACGTGTGTTATATCCGTCCTGTCACTGAATACGCTGCGCCAGTCTGGCATCCTGGGCTGACAAACACACAGACCCAGAGGATCGAGAAGATACAGAGACGCGCTGTCCGCATCATCCTGGGGTCTGACATCGCGTACTCTGAGGCGTGCACCCTCCTGCGGCTGCCCTCCCTCCACGAACGTCGTTCCAGCCTGACACTGAACTTTGCCAAGTCTCTGCTTTCATCAGAACTGTACCGTCACTTCCTGCCTGACATGCGAGGGAACATCAGCAGTCGGTCAACTCGTTCATCTACGAAACTGAACTTGCAACGTTGCAGAACTGAGCGCTACAGAAACAGTGCTATTCCCCACATGACCCGATTGTTGAACGATTCATGACTGTACCAAAGCCTACTGTTACCACTTTATAATTAATGGTTAATTGTGTGAACGTCTTTCTCAAACCAGTCCTCTCGAATTAGAGCAGTTTTTATCTAGCTTGCCTTTTACCAATTCGATTATGATATTTTATCCTATTGTATGCCAGATTATTTTGTATACCAGATCGTTGGCTGATTTGTATATGTATGCCAAGTTTAACATTGTGTATGTAAAGTCTAACAACAATTCAGCCCCTGGGCTGCTAGTGTTAGACTCTGAGTTTGTCTCTCAATAAAGCCATTCACAAAAAAGGCATAATATCCGGTGCCTTAGGTAACACAACTGCTTTGAAGGATTTGTAAGTGCAGTGACTTGAGAATAATGGCTAAAAGAAAAACTGTTATGTTTCCCAAGCTACTCTAGCAAACCCCTGCCGACCATAGCTTTTTTCCAAACCTTGGTGAGGGGTATAGAACATGGCAGGGGACATCATGAAATGTACGACCTGGCATCTGAATGCTAAAATCAAAAACAGACTTTCCATATGCCCAAAAAACAGTTACTCAAGCAACTGGATATGATTTTGGAAACGGTCAGACGTTTCAACTGGAGTCCACCAGTTTTCGTCAGTAACTGCTTTTTGGCATATCTTATTACCTGGATGTCTAACCTTCACAGACTTTCCATATTTCATACATTCAAGGCTTTTACAGCTTATGCAAGAATATGTAGTAAACATTGTATTTCATAGTACAGTCTATAGATACACATCTATCTGTTTGTACAATGTAAATGCGTACATATAACTGTAATATGACTATGAAAATACAAGTGCTTTCATTGATACATTTCAAATTTCTTAGACATATTTGTTGGATCAAGGATATCAAAAAGACTTGGTTGCTCACTTCAGCTGCCCAAAATCTAAACAAAAATGGAATCCCTACGTGTTCACCAATATTATTCTATCTTATCAGGAGCGTATATTCAGAAACACACAATCAAATTTCCTATGTCCCAGTAATATACGCCTAAAAGGCAACCTTTGTACAATTTTAGGCTGCCGCTGCATGCTTTCATTTGTCTTTATCAACCACCGTTAATTGGTTTCCATGGTTTTGATTTTGTGCAATATCCTTGCGTTAACTGGAGTGAATATTGCTAATTGCTTTAATTGATTTAATTACCGTTTCATGTTAGCGCTGAATATATCTCTGACCACTCGTCCTTGGCATTAGCCCTAAAGTTTCACTCTCACAAGACTTATTTTTGTTAGATGATAGCGGTTTCTTCGTATGTTCGGTCAGTACATTCGGTGGTGCCGTGGTTGCCCTTTACACGTGCACACAGATACGACAAATCTAAAATTGGTAAACAAGATAACTGATAAACAAGAACTGTTACATCAAGGAGGCTGAAAAGTCCCATATTCAACCTCCTTGGTTACATGTTATACCTGTACAGTCATCTTGCTCTTGAATATCAATATGTCTTATATGGCGCCTTTGGACAATAAGAAGGCATTTCTCAGATTGGCTGATAGTTGGTCAGTGACTACGCCCCCAACACCGCTTATCTGAGGCCGGAAAGGCAGGGTTGATGTCGTCACATTGCCAACCCTGTGCAGGAGGGTATCTTTTACAAATCTACAAGACATTCCTTCGTCCAGCACTGGAGTATGCCCAGTACTGGAGTACCGGTGTGGAGAGGAATGCTGCGCTGTTTGTAGGCTAAGATGGAGAGGGTACAAAAGACCTGCTGTAGAATGATTGGAATTCCTTCCAATCAGCTACTAATAACCGTGCAGTTGCGGAGAGAGGTTTTTGTGCGTAAACTTAAGAGGGTGATGGCTGACGCGACCCATCCCTGCCAGTTACAACATTGATTTTTGCCTTCTCTAGACCACATGTCACCCAATAGCATCCCTGATCGATGAATTTATGCTTGCCAGAGGACCTGCTCTCCAGGGTAAGGGGGCACATGGTCAGGGCATGGGGCCACAGCGCCCTTGGTCCCTCTTTTTAGATTGGCATTATAATGAATGAATGAATGACCTTTATTGTAGTAGTACAGGTCGTAACGCTAGTGATAAGGTACAATTTTGATATAAGAAAAAGGTATCTTATCACCTCTAAATGTGCTAATACATTCTAGTATTTACAAGTTCAACTTCTTCTCGCTTCTTAAAAACAGTTATAAACATAAGGACATATGGAATCAATAATGTATGGTTTATCTAATTGCATGAGAAATATGAATTTTTACATAAACATCATTGAAATGGCGACGATTGTCTCAGAGTCTTACTGAAGGCAAACATCAGACAAACTAAGCCTGGAAAAGAATGGTCTGGATGTTTAGTCCCGTGTTTTACCAGCGGATCTAAAGAAGTATGAAATGATTCAGCCGTAACTATGTACCTACCTGATCTGAGTCCATCAGCTTTGCTTCCAGACTCGCGCTCCTCGAGGCCTCACGCTACCTCCCACCACTCCACCTGCAGACGACATCTTTGCATTTTACCCATTTTTTACGGCAATAATGATTGAAGCCCGCAGAAAAAAAAAGAAATTCACGGGTCTTAGTGGCAAGTGTGCAGATGTTGACACACTGGCAGCACCAAATCCGTAGGTGTGTTTGGCACCTTTAGTCAGATTAGCCGTGAGGCTCGGTGGGCGTCACTCCACCGTCATGGGGACAGGGGTATGGCGAAGATCGAACTCAGGACCTGCTGATTCTGATTCCAACGCAGACATCCCAGCCCAGAAAGCTAACTGCAAATGTTTTACTGCTAAAGTACTGCTCGTAATATCTGCCAGCCTTGCGTCTGAAACTGTGTTTACAGTCGCAAAGGGCTTTCCGAAGCTCTCTTAAAGTACTGACGCACGACTCGGACTCTTCACTTAGGCTCTGTTGTCACCTTTTAGTCCTCAGAAATATTTTTCAAGTACCGGGACTAATCCTGTGAAAAGGACCATGTCTGGCGCACTTGAAATTCAACGACACCACCTGAGAGTAGTGTGATGTCTACTACAGAGATTCACTAGCCTTTTGACTAGTCACGGTTCTGGTTTCAATTTTATGTATTGCCTTCGCCAAGAAAGTTATACTTCTTGTAGCATTTGTTTGTATGTATGTATTTATGTATGTATGTATTTATGTATGTTTGTATGTTTATGGAAAGCAGAACCTGATAGGGCCTAAATGGATTTTATTGATATTTAGTACGCGGGTAGGTATTAATAAGGCCTTAAAATTGGAATTAGATTTTTGACCTCCCGGTGGCTTGTTACGGCACTGCAGCCGAATGCCCGGTTCTGATACCTTCAGTTTTGTACATTCTTTGTTTACATCAATTTTGATTGGTAGATAGCTATTGGAGCAGAGAGTGGGTGGCTAGGGTTGGACCTCCTAGTATCTATATTTAGAACTGCAGGAGCTATTTTTTTAGCTAAAAAACGTTGAAAACTTTGTGCTTGTGACGCCTGGGCCTTTCATTACAGCAAATCCTTTTTTAATCCATTCGTAATTTATTGTAAACTTACATCAGTGGCATAACTGCAACCCACATTAAAGCAAGGCCGAGGACGTTGTATGGCCTAATGTAACGTCCTTGAGTAATGTTATCCCTTTGTGCTCTTCAGTGCAAGGCCATTTTCATTTGCTCATGTGGGCTTCATAAAGGTGGTATCTCAGTGCACTTGGGGCACCGGTGCAGCACTGCGGGGTTGGTTCACTAAGGGGTACTGTGTTATTTTCCCGATTTGTTTTATGATTTAGATATTGCATAATGCGTAAAAGTATGACTTAGAAGACAACTAAAGACACAAAACGTAAGAAACATCTCTGAAATTTGTTGAGTCACCTTTCGAACCCCACAGTGCCGCACCGGTGCCCCAAGTGCAATGAGATACCACCTCACGCAAATGCTTAGCCGACTATATAAAATATATGTCGCAAATAATTTTCTGATACGTAGATTACATATCATGTCGACAGATTACAGATAATCGCACTGAACACTTGTTTGCAAAAAGGGGGCGTTGGGGTCCTGGAAAGGCCGGCTCATCAGAGATTTCCTGTCCTTTTAACGGATACTCAAAGGTGATCCGTTGTTCCAACATCACTTGGAACATTAAAGAAAACAAGTACTTAGCTATAGGTTAAATAAACTGTAAGGGGCCGGGGTCCTTGAGCTAATAAATTCAAGCTAAATGTGCACTCTCACTACACTTGCGTCAAGCTTGCGTCACTGCGGGGTTCAAAAGATACTCAACGAATTTCAGAGATAAAGAAGGAATTTTCTTACTTTTTGTATACTAGTATTTGGTCGTCTTCTAAGTCACACTTTCACGTATTACGCAATATCTAAGTTATAAAAAAATAGGAGAAAGTAACAAAACAGTGACGCATTGAACGAACCCCGCAGTGACGCAAGCTTGACACAAGTGCAGTGAGAGTGTACCTTAATATACGTCAATAAGGGCGACTATTATAAATATGACGATAAGAAAAGTTTCACAAAATGCACCAGTTTATTTGTTTTGTATATTCAATCCACATATTAAGAACTTAGCAAAATACATGCAAAAGCTAATAGCCCGGTTTACGGTTTAAACTGCATATACGGAGGTTATGTACGTTGTAACTGGGGCTTTACCTACAATGTAACTTTACGTGACTTATCTATACTGGTCACAGAGACAACCCCTTCCTGGTAATCTTGGATTAGCTGAGCAGGCTTCACTCTATATCCTTAACCTATGACTATCTTATAGAGTAATAAGTAGAACAATTGCTATCATGATTATGATGGTATACTGTGCACAGCGTTAACCGGATGCTATAATAATGATAACTTGAAAGTTCATTTGTATTTGGCAGAAGTCATCCTGAATACAGTTGAATTGTTATAATTTCCGACACCAAAAGTCGACTTACACATGTTTTTGACTAATCGAATCCGGTCTGTCAATTAATGGACAATCCACTGCTTCTCTGGCGTTTCGTTATGCAGATAGCACACGTGACTCCGTGAGCAGTGGACCATAAGTTGGTCACAGAAAATCTATGACGCCCTTCGTCTGTGTTTAGAGATGGTTGTAAAAATCCGATGTAGATGGCTTCTTTGATTCCTCTAGCTCAAAAGCTACAGAAAAAAGCTCCATGAATCATGGACACAGAACAGGACACCGGAATTTTCTTTTACACGACCAGTTTTTCTCACCTGCTGACGTTTCGATGTCTGTCAGACATCTTCCTCACAGCTTCTAACTGGAGTTCTGCTTCTCGCCGCTATATGTAGTCGATGTAGGTGGCGCTTTTGTGTCGAGAAGAACACTATCCCAAACGTGGCTCAGCTTGTATCCCCCTTCGTCCCGGTTCATCACTGGCCATGGGGTGGACTTCCTTATCCAGACTGCTTCTTTAATCCAACGGCTCCGTCTGTTGTCTTCTCGATCAATAACCTTGGCCCACTCCCAGTGAATAACACAGTTCTTCCTAGCAACATGGTCCGTGACTGCGGATTTCTTGTCTTCTTTCTGTGCTTGTCTTTTCAGGGATCTAGTAGATTTTGGTAGTGTTCAAGTTGTCGGCCTCTTTCTTGTGTTCCTCAAGTCTGGTCCCAAAAGTCTGGGAGGGGGCCAAGGTTATTGATCGAGAAGACAACAGACGGATTAAAGAAGCAGTATGGATAAGGGTTAAGATATTGATCCCCAGTCAAAAATTTGGGTTAAGCATCTTTTGGGCTGAAAATTGCAGTTCAACTTTATCCGGATGCTATGAGGTAAGGGTCTTTTGCAGAAGCTGCAGACTGCTACTGGAGGCTGAGAGGATGGTGAGTGGGGAGGGCGCCAGGCGGCTCATCAGGGATGGACCACCGCCGGATTTTCCCAGACCTCCCGGCCTCGAGCTGAGGAGGGAAGGAGTGGTTCCCGTAGTGTTCCTCCGAACGAAGTTACTATAAGAAAAAAAGAGATGTGGTTACTTGGAAAGCTATGTAAAAAAATGAAACACTTTTAATTAAAATGATGACATTCATGTCACAGTGCTATAACTTCTGTGCTGTGAAAAGTAAAAAAAAAAAAAAGGATTTCATTTGAAAACTGCTTTTAGACATGACATTGGTTGGCACAGAGGCATTGTATTCTTTCATCTAATTATTAAGAATTCTCTCACTTGTGCAAAAACGCGATAGCACTTTTCTATTTCATTAAATGCTGTATTGTATTTTGGGGGGGGGGGGTACAGACAATCAAATACAAGATTTGAGCCAATAAAAAAGTTTTCAACCTTGTTGTAAATCGTGCAAAGAACTTGCAAAAAGGTAGAATGCCAAGGTCAATTCCAAGGTAAGTGAAGAAGATGCGAAACAAAAATGAAGAATCTTATAGTTCAATTTACCATGATGTCATTTTCCAAGCATTCATGACCACTCAAATTTCGTGATGAAGGCACTTTTTTGGCCAACCATTTTTTATTCGCACCCTCACAAGTTAGAGAGCTCCCAGAGGATGCCATTCACATAGCAACATCAACATGGCCTAACTGGCATGCCAATTCATGTAAGAAAACACAGCTTATCGTTACCTTTTTTGCTTGTTGCTGTTGGAACTGTTGGTTCCTTGGCTGTTAGAGCGTTTCTTCCGTCCCTTAGACCCGTCAGAAGAGTGTTCCCTTACTCGCTCCTTTATATGATCTCTCTTGCTCACAATTCGATCCTTCATGTGATGTCTACGTTCTCTGTGGCGTTCTACCACGTGTTGTGCAGAGCTGTCTATGCGATCTTTAATGTGATGAGCGCGTTCTTTATGTCTGTCTACCATTTGGTGGGCAGTGCTGTCGATTTTGTCCCTCATGTGGTGGACGCGTTCCCGATGACGTTCGACCGCTTGACGAATTTTGCCATGTTCGCCAACATTTTGCTTAGGAAGTGATTCACGGCGGTCAATGGAAGTATCAACGTCTCCGTCGTAAGACGTTCCTTTTTTATTTCTTGGCTTGTCTTTTGAGTGGTTGTTCCCGTTTCTTAAACCCCTGACACTGCGTCGACTGCTCGGTTTCTCATGCACGTGTGTTCTGTGGGACCTTTCACCGTTGCTCTCATCCCCCGAACGTCTGAGTTGGTACAGTCTTTGAGTTGAGCCGCCGCTGGGTTCCCGTTGAATGCTGTTGGGTTTTAGAGTGTGCCCGTTGCCGTTGCCGGCATTTTTGGGATGATTATTTGACCGTTTGACCCTGCGTTGTGGAGAAGGGCTGTTAGGATTTGACAACCTTGTCGAGTGTTCACTGTTTTTCTGCTTGTCTACATCCAACGATTTTCTATGTTCTTGAGGTTTTCTTTGTTGTGGTTGCTGATTTTGCTCGATGTTTCGATGGTCTACTCTGTTGTCGGCTCTTTTGTCATTGCCGTCTACCACGTCTTTAGGTGGGCGTTTCTTGACAACCTGTGGATAAGTGTTTTTCTTTGCCTGATCTTCTGAAGAATCCTTCTGCTTCTTTTTGGTGTCATCCTTGTTGAGATAGCGAGCGCACCAGTCTTCGAGATGCTTGTCGAATTTCGACAACATCTCCTCATTCCCTCCATCTGTTCCGAACCTGCCAAAAGGGATAGATGCAATATTTCAACACACACATTCACTCAAAACGGTTGACAAATGTTTGATATTGATAAATAGCCATATTGACAATGACCATATGACTGTAAAGCAGATTCGCCATCTAGCTGCCGACAGAAGGTCTTGGAAGAAACTTACAGTCGCCTGCGCCGCAGCCGACCGATGATGAATAAATAGGGCCAAGTGAACGAATTTTCATGACCTGTCATTTTCTAATTATGCAGGGATTCGTAGCAATAGGTTCCTTTTAAACGCAATCTGATCTCACGAGAATAAAATCTGGCGGGAATGTGCGAGACTTGGACGAAAACGAGTCTCTGGTTGTAAGTGATAGGTCTACTTTCTCCTTCTATCACAGATGGAATTGGGTTGAAGGAAAATTGTATATGCATATATTATGATTAGCAGACCGAGTATTCACGACATACTCTCTTACTCTGCTTACATAACAAACATTACTTGAATCTCAGTAAAACCTTCAGTTCAAATAAGAGGCCCTAATGTTGTGCCCTTGTGAAAGGCACTGAACAACTATTATCTCACTTGTCTCAGGCAAACTCAATTTCACATGGAAAACTGTTTTTTGTACTTTTTGGTTCATAAAAAGACCTAATAACTGTCTTTTCTCTGTCTTCATTCACCCACCACGAGACCTGACATGATGTGACATCTATCGTCCACCTTGATCACTGCCCACTCTATTAGGTCAAATACCAAAGCGCCGCACCTACCACTATATACTGACTGCAAAAATGGTGGATACTATCTGAAACGTCTGACCGTTTCCAAATCATATACAGTTCCTTGTCGTGAGTAACTTATTATTTTTGGCATATCTTATTACCTGGATGTCTAACCTTCATTGACGTGACTGTACACATGCCATATTGCGAAAACAATAACAGACGTCAGAGAAGTGACGTCCTTCTTCGAGGTCACATATCTCGCAATTCTCTTCTGACCTCGACTGTCTTGTAGTCTATAATCAGATCTAATTACTAATACCTCAGAGTGCTGTACTCATCGGGGCATGCATTTACCACTTCTCACAAAGTACGGAGAAATCTTAAAGTCTTTGTTTGTCAATAATTTCACTCTTGAGTTACCATCAAGTACTTAAATCGTGAAACGATCCATGAAATTGTTGTAACCTTTCTTTTGCAAATGATAGGAAATGGCGCGGATTTACTTGTGGATTTTTGGTTAGTCTTGTGGATATGTATTAAGATTTGGGTCTTCAGAAGCGACATAAGCCCCCCTCCCCTCTCAGCTAGTTGAACATCTACTAGTAGAGCGTCTTAACCCTAACCCAACAACAAAGCACTATCAAGAAAACGATGAAGCTAATGCTAAAAAAAAAACAACGTTTTTTCCAAAGAAAACGGAGATTAACGATTAAACAAGGGCCTATTTGTTTAACTCTTGACTTCAGGGTTGGAATACCATGCAAAGTGTGGAATGTGAAAGATACAGCCATACAAACAAACATTAAAAAAATCAATTTTAAGTTCAAAATTCGTTAACGTTGAAGTGGTTCATCAGTCACTTATAAGTACTCCAGTGACTCTTGAAAACGCGTAAAAAACACGAGTCACTCATTTAAGCATTATACTATTGAAAAATTTTGTACGTAATCTGTCAAATCTATTGTCGCTCAGTGGTCGCACCCCGGTCGCAGTATTTGGTGAAAAGGGGGTATGACATGTTTTGGTAGTAACTTAGTCTGTCACCGCCTTAAGCGCCAGTAACAAAGGACCACTAATTGCTGGTCCGACCAGTTTGTTTAACCTCTGGGGTCACATGTGATCACATGTGATATGTTTAAGCAAGGATTTAAAAATGTGCCTCAGGTAGCATAACAAATAACAAAGTTTAACGTACGTGGCCTATAGTGACAGTCGTTGATGTTTAAATAAGATACTCCACATATATAGTCTCATCCTAATCTCTTCTTCATTTATCTATTTTTCTTCATTTATGTTTATTCTCTTTAGCCAGGGTAAGGAAGGGGGAGGGGGGCACAAAATGTCGCTATATCTCATACAACCAAATCCCTGCACCCCTCCCCACTCTCTTTGATACTCACTTATCACTGGCTGTCTCCGTGTGGTTGTGTAGGGACAGCACTGAACAGCTCAGGTCAGGACAGCTGCTGTACAGACTTCTATTCGAACTGAGCTGTCCAGTTGTACGACGTAGTGTCGAAGTTGGCGTGTCGATCGAGTTGTGCTGCGACTTTGCGTCTCTTGAACGTTGAGTCCCTTTTTCAGAACGTTGAGACTTTTTTGGTTTTATTGGATATACGGGGGCCGGGACCGACAGATATTTTGAATCGGTTTGTACGTTAAGCATGGATCCCCTGTTTGAGTGTTCTTCAGTTGAGGATACCCTCATACTACTCTGCCGTACAAGATGATTAGGGGCCCCTGGTTTTTCCCTTGGTCGAGTTTGTTTACTTTTAGCTGGCATAGAATCATACTTCGTCTGTTTTGGATCCAAAGATCGCGACCGTTTCCGTTGCAAAGCGAATGTTGTTTCCCGGTCCATTTGTTGTTTCTCGGTTCGTCGTGAGCGAGATACCTTTGGGGTACCCATGGAATAGGACCGGGTTCGTTGAGATAGTTCGTCCACATTTTGGTTATCTTCGAGGTCAGTCGTTTTGGTTGCCACCATTTTGTTTCTTCTGTTTGCTAAGTCTGCGGGCGAAGATCTGTTGGCGTTACGGTTACTCATTAAGCGAGAAACCATTGACTTTGACCGGGTTCGTTGAGACAGTTCGTCCACATTTTGGTAACTTTCACCGCTTGTCATTTTGGTTGCCACCATTTTGTTTCTCCCGCTTGGTAAGTCTTCATTCGTAGAGCTGTTACGTTTACTTGGTGAGCGAGAAACCTTTGAATTGGACCGGGTTCGCTGAGACAGTTCGTCCACATTTTGATGACTTTCACCGCTTGTCATTTTGGTTGTCACCATTTTATTTCTCCCGCTTTGTAAGTCTTCATGCGCATAGCTGTTGGTGTTACGGTTACTTGGAAGACCATGGTCAGGTGTGGACTTGCCTGACGGTACGATTTCCTCATCCGAAGAGAAAAACCACCTGTGCTGTGCTCGTCCCACAAATGGCGTCTTCGGTCTCTCAGTTATTGACCTCGCGGGGGACGCCAGTCTTATTTCAGCTTCGCTGTCCCCAAATTCAGAACCCTCTTCGTCAGTAGAATAGCCGTCATTTTCCACCACTGTCGTTTGGCTGCGGCTGATTCTACTACTACAGTCGTCACACTTACAGTCCTGTTCACGACGAGTTCGGTTCAGGGGCGTTTCATAGTCACATAAAGTATCTAATTGTTCGTAAAACGTACACGTAGACCAAGTGGTGTTCCGAGAAAGCCAGTTGTTTTGTGTAGGTTTTTCGTGGGCCCTGTTGTATCTATCGGCCTGTGGTTTTGCTTGTAAAGAGCTGGGAATATCCTCCGCTGACGAATATAGTTGCACGAGTTGTGGACTGAGTTCTGACTGTTCCCAGCGGTTGTAGAACGCTGGAGTCCGCTTGAACGTTCCCCGGTTCCCCCATGTGTCTCGTCGTGGTTCCTTCCTTGCAGCTGGAAAAAAGAAGTACCCGCGGCGACTGTTTTCTTCGGTGTAAATATCTGCTGTGTTAAGCTCAAGCTTACTACTGTCACGTGTGAGCAATGTTGTCTGCTCACTTAAGTCTTCATCCTCACTGTACAAAGATTCCGAACTCCCCGAATACGGCACCAGGGAATGGCAGTACCTCTGACTTCCAGACAAAGACGATCTTCTTGACGATCTGGCGGTTCCCAATAGTTTCTTGGAGACGTTTGAAGACACGGACGGTGTACGGGGAAGACGTCTTGAAGTCTCGTCGAGGACGGCATAGTCCTGGCGTATTTTGCGGAGAGAGTCCATGTCGCCTGGCGGGTGGGGTGGCGATAGGAGCGGGGTGTGTTGTTGTCCGGACGGACCCAAGGACAGGTGTGGACGGTCAACCTCGGTTGAACAACCTGCAATAGGGTAGGGGCCTTCTGTTAGGGCACATGTTAGATGTGGTCTATTTAACCTCAGGGACTTTTAATAAGTCAGAAATATAGACCGCTGAGATGGTGCTATGGCATCCTTCACATTTTTTGCGTATATAAAGTGCGCGTTTGAGTATTAGCATTTTTGCCATAGGTTAAGTTTGCGGCCGAAAAAATCTAATTTTTCGGTTTGATAAGCAGACTGTCCAATGCATGAATCAAATTTAAAAATAACTTCTTAACGCACATTTTTGTCCAAGCCAAAAATTGCCAATACGCAACTCATACGCACTTGAATATACGCACAAAATAAAAAAAGGGGGTCCACTCGTCGTTCGATCGTCGTACAATAGCAAACGTTGTACGCATTTTTAAGATCACTTGTCGTACGAACTTCAGCTGTCTTGCTATGAAAAAAAAGGATGTTTCAATGTTTTCTCGGTGGTACGTTCTTAAAAAGATTTGAGACATCAAAATGACTACCTACGACTAATGTTTGTTAATTTGTTTATTTGTTTGGCTGACATTCCAGGCAGCTAAGGTTGCCCAACTAGCTGTGGCTAGTACAAAGGGCTGGTCTTGGGAGAGAAATGCAAAATACATATCGAGTGCAATAATTCATAACATTTACACTAAGTATAAGAACATACCGTTCTTGACGGTTGAACTAAATATTTCGTTATAAAACAAGGTTTCTACAAAAACAGATATAGGTCTGGTACAACATTACTGTACAACAGTTCTGATACAGAAAAGTGCGTTAGGGTGGGTTCACACTTTCGTATATATTCAAGTCCGTATGATGTCCGTATGGAAGTCTTAGCCTCTACCAGGCTCCACAGGTCGCTGGGAAAATAATAGAAAATGGACATATATAGCCAGATAGCATGCCAGACGAGTTGGCTGGTCGCAAACCATACTCATCGGACAGCTAACTCCTCTGGCATGTTATGTGTCTATATTTCTTCAATTTCTCCTCTTTTTCTAGCAACCTGTGGAGCCCGCTGGTAGAGGCCAAGAACTCCATACGGAACTCATACGGACCTGAATATATACGTAGTTGTGAACACGGCTTTACCTACCATCATTCCTACAGGCCCGTTCCATGGCTACACAGTCCAGCTTTTCGCACAGTATCTTAGCGTCCAGCGTCCCTCCACGTGACAGGAAGTCGGGGGTGTTACAGGGAGTGGTGTCAACGGACTGACGCGCTGACTCCGTGTTGTAGCCAGGTGACGCCCTCGTGTAGTGGACCTTCGGCTCGACCTTATCCTCGATCTGCAGTTCGTGCTCCTTCTTCCCCCGGCACCACAGCAAGACGAAGCCGCTGACGATGGCGATGACACCGAGTAGGAGGAAGGCTATCCCCGCGTATGGGGGACGATCTTTCCCGCAGAAGTGTTTGTCGCGACACTCGGAGAGAGTCTGTACGCAGATAATGATGAAACCCATTGCACACATGATGCCACCGGATATCCGCAATGCGTTGTAGAAACAAGTCGGCATATTGTGCTTACTTTATGTACGTCAGTTACAGATAAGCTATGGCGAGCTCTGAGTCACTGCGAGACCACAAGGCCAAGGCAGATGCCCCTAGGCAGTTTTTAACCTGGTGAAAATTATCTTACTAGCTACGCACGAAGACATACCGTGGCACCGAAACGCAGGCAACTTGGCCGAAAACAGGTTTTTGAGGGATAGAGTGAACTCATGCAGACGATTGAGTTATGGTTTTGACTATAATAACATCCGTTGTAAGTCCGTGAAACGCTTGTCTATTGCCGGAGGGTACTTCAGGTCATACCGCACCTAGTCCGGTTAAAACCATCCTTGGTTGGGTTGGAGTGGCGGGGAACAAAATAGAACCGAACTTGTTGTTTGTTACTCAAATGTTTTCAGATCTTGTGTCATATGTACGTCTTGTACGGGGCAAATACGTGCAGTACTACACGTAGCCAACAGGTGGCCTGAAGGGTCGATAAATACTTTAATGGCCCCTAAAGGCATAACCCTGCATTCCTCCCTTTGAAGTGGACGACCCCTGTCTGTCCAGGTATCTGGTATGACGATTATTGATATAATCCTTGGGTTAGGTCGTGGGAAAACGGGGGCGAATCGTTAATGACTGCTTAAGGGTATAATGACAGGACGAGACTGCGGCGGCACTCCATTCCACTCGGGAGGCGACATCGCTACGACCTCAAATATGACAGATCGCTCAACGAAATTCAATAATAAAAACGATGCTTTTAAACGCTTTGTGTGTTTTATCGTCTTTTCAGTTACACTACTGTACTGTTACTTTTTGCATGATAAATCCAACTCAAGTCGCAACGAGGTCGCAGCACAATTGCCGTCTAGTTGTAATCTCCAGGCAGATTTACCAGTGGCATAAGATAGTACCAAAGCTGGCTAAGGAGCATTGCCGGACAAAGGGAGTCAGCTGGCCACTGGTCACTAGAATGAAGGCACCTTTTTTATGGTCAATTTTTTTTATTCTCACGCTCGCATAAGTTTTGAGGTTCCTATAGGATGTCATCAATATGATCAAATCAACATGGCCTTAAGATGCACTCTTATCGCGATGGCGTCAAGCTTGCGTCACTGCGGGGTTCGATCACTGCGTTACTGTTTTGTTATTTTCTCCATTTTTTAATGATTTATATATTGCGCAATACGTAAAAGTATGACTTAGAGGACGACGAAATACACCAAAAGTAAGAAAACTCGTTCTTTATCGTTGAGATTCGTTGAGTATTATTTGAACCCCACATTGACGCAAGCTTTACGCAACTGCAGCGAGAAAGCACATTTACTCTTAACTTAGTTAGAACCGAACGCAGGACATGTAAACTTCTGTAGTAATGTCGATCACAGTGAAAGTGTACTGTAATGTTACATGTACCGCCCCTCGAGCTCTAGAGTCTCAAACAAACACGTCTTTTGTTCTCAGACTAAACCCTCACATAACCTAACCGCTGTAATTACAGTTAGGAACGTCGCGGGTACGACAACAAATGAACGCAATTGCACGCTTTGTACAACGTTGTGAATAAGAATGTGAGAGGTTTTACTGTTAAGCACTGGGCTTACCAATACTATAGGTCACTAAAGATGCGCTCCCACCGCACTTGTGTCAAGCTTGCGTCACTGCGGGGTTCGTTCACTGCGTCACTGATTTGGTATTTTCTCCGATTTTTTTATAATTTATATATTGCGTAATATGTAAAAGTATGACTTAGAAGACGACGAAATACACAAATGCAAAGAAAACTCGTTCTTTATCTCCGAAATTGGTTGACTTCTTTCGACCCGCAGTGGAACAAGTTTGACACAAGTGCGGTGGGAGCGCACCTTTAGGTTTCAGTCCTTATATCAATTACATTTTATAGGCTGTTCGATAGTAACTTGTGTGGTCTAAGTTATGTTGTGGTTGCCTTCCTTGGTATAAGAATATAGCAAGAACTAATTGTAAGCATTTATTTCAATTAATCTTTATTGTATTATCATATAGCCAGGGGCCGCGGACCAATCAGAAGGCCCCGTTCCACGTTCATTATGACGCCGTAACACAAAGATTCCAGGCGGCCCGGCGTGCCAAAGCAGAGGGAATAAGTACAGACTGCAAGAAGGGGGGGAATGGCTCCTTCTGTTAACATTGATGTTCCATGATGAGCCAAAGACTACAATGTTTCGAATATTTTCTGTGGAAATTTTGGTTTCAAAATGCAATCTGTAATCTCCTTACAAATGTATGTACCAAATGTGAATTTTCAGAAATTCGACAAAGGAATTCACACGTATAGTGTCATACAGGAGTTTGCAAGTTTGGGTAGGCTATATGATCATCATCATATCGTTCCGTGCCAGTACTGCAGCCAGGCCACGGCCTTCTCGTTAGCTTCTAGTAGGTCCTGGTTGGAGATGTTGGAGCCTAATACACAGTCCTTTGATATGATAATAACGTTAATGACCCGCCTGTTCCTCGGTGTACATGGTGTTATAACGCCTGGTCCTTTGCTATAACTACCTCATAAAAACTCGGTGGTTTTATTCGGAGGTTATAGCAAAGGACCAGGCGTTATGACGTTATGATTTCCTTCTACTTTATTTTGAGATATGTAGACAAATTTACAAAGTACATGTGTATTTCCAAAACGTGGCATTTCCGACATAGTTGAAGGACATTCACTTACAAGATATTTAATTTCCTAGCCAGGACTATAAACTAAGGATGAGCGACCACCCATTCAAAATTAAAGTAACTCTGGTAAAGTTGGTCTGGTAACTCTGGTTAATTTGGTCTGGTAACTCTGGTTGAGGCTTACAGTGGAGTGATCACTAATCTTTAGTTTAGTGATGGTTCGGTGATAATTGAACCTAAATTAGGGTTAGTGACAGAGGCCGATAATCGTTTCGTACTACACAGGTCATCCTGTCGCCTTACACAGGAAGTGACGTGAAATCGCTGACATTACTGTATGATCATCAATCGATCAATCAATCCATCAATCAATAAATGAGATAAATTAAACCTTTCACCTTATCCTGTTAGTACCCCCCCCCCACCCGTCGTCCGTACAGTAGTGCAAAAAACTAATCTGACCATTTCGACTTCAACTTTGACCTAGCTCCACTTCCTGCATGTCAGTCTGCGTTTTTTCCATTTCCCCCTCATTTCCTGCCCCTATATTCAAATGACTACATTGACACACAAGTAAACACACAATCTTTTAGATCTTTGTTTGGTTTCTGCCACCCACGGGCCATATAGCAATGTACAGTCATTAGACATAAACTCATACAAAACAATGAAAACATAAGTGATTAGACACAAATTGCAATTGAAATCAATAAACCAAGATAACCACATATAAATATCATTACGCTAAAATATCACCAACATAAGAGCAGAAACAAAACCATAGTAACATTAATGTACAACTCAACCACATGACAAACAGACACATCGAAAACAAAATCCTCCGTACTTGAAGATAGATAAGACATTAACTATACGTTTCACTATTTATGATCTATAAGAAAAACGACGATCTCGTCTAAAGCTACTTTTTGTCCACCCTTGTAAACTTGTTATGAAAACAATATTCTATAGATATATACATCATCTACATCATATGGCGTATATAATTTGATATTTGGATGACGGTAATGTATTATTAGCATAAGTCACTTTTCAGTCTTTTTTCCCGACGAGTGTAAAAC
The DNA here is from genome assembly GCF_000003815.2 of Branchiostoma floridae. Classification (NCBI taxonomy): domain Eukaryota; kingdom Metazoa; phylum Chordata; class Leptocardii; order Amphioxiformes; family Branchiostomatidae; genus Branchiostoma; species Branchiostoma floridae. The sequence goes on along the minus strand of NC_049989.1, from coordinate 12,347,529 downwards.
AAGAGATATCGTGGTCTTGTCCCTATTCACACTCATGTTCAGTTCGTTAGTACTTCAGTACCAAGGACACGGTCAAATACATGTATGTCGTACGATCGTCGTACGATCGCAAACTGCCGACATTCTTCTCTTGGCACAGTCGTGCGAAATTCAGCTGTTTTCTTATGGTAAAGGAATGCCTTATTTTCTTGTCTTTGTTTCGTTCTGCAATTGCTTGCTTTGAAATTTAATAATATCAAAATCTCACGACGACCCACAGCGAATGTATGTGAGCC